>NC_084735.1:9001249-9033749 GCF_033978785.1 Entelurus aequoreus
AGAAGAGGAGGTTTAGTTTTGTTCTTATTTATTACCTAGTTGTTGTTTTTTTTTTTACATTTTTTTAATAAAAACTCATTTTTATGATCCCAGTCTGTGGAACGCTCTCCCTGACCACCTGAGGGCACCACAGACTGTGGATGCTTTTAAAAAAGGCTTAAAAACCCTCCTTTTTAAAAAAAAAAAAAAAGCCTTTTTTTTTTAGATATATGCATACTAGTTTTAGCTATTTGGCTGTTCTAGTTTTTTGTATTTTTTTATTTTTACATAACTGGTCCTGTGGAGAAGAGGAGGTTTAGTTTTGTTCTTATTTATTACCTAGTTGTTGTTGGGGTTTTTTACCTTTTTTTAATAAAAACTCGTTTTTATGATCCCAGTCTGTGGAACGCTCTCCCTGACCACCTGAGGGCACCACAGACTGTGGATGCTTTTAAAAAAGGCTTAAAAACCCTCCTTTTTAAAAAAAGCCTTTTTTTTTTAGATATATGCATACTAGTTTTAGCTATTTGGCTGTTCTAGTTTTAATTTATTTTTATTTTTACATAACTGGTCCTGTGGAGAAGAGGAGGTTTAGTTTTGTTCTTATTTATTACCTAGTTGTTTGTTTGTTTTTACCTTTTTTTAATAAAAACTCATTTTTATGATCCCAGTCTGTGGAACGCTCTACCTGACCCCCTGAGGGCACCACAGACTGTGGATGCTTTTAAAAAAAGGCTTAAAAACCCTCCTTTTTAAAAAAAAAAGCCTTTTTTTTTTAGATATATGCATACTAGTTTTAGCTATTTGGCTGTTCTAGTTTTTTTATTTTTTTTATTTTTACATAACTGGTCCTGTGGAGAAGAGGTTTAGTTTTGTTCTTATTTATTACCTAGTTGGGGTTTTTTTTAACCTTTTTTTAATAAAAACTCATTTTTATGATCCCAGTCTGTGGAACGCTCTACCTGACCCCCTGAGGGCACCACAGACTGTGGATGCTTTTAAAAAAAGGCTTAAAAACCCTCCTTTTTAAAAAAGCCTTTTTTTAGATGTATGCATACTAGTTTTAGCTATTTGGCTGTTCTAGTTTTTATTTATTTTTATTTTTACATAACTGGTCCTGTGGAGAAGAGGAGGTTTAGTTTTGTTCTTATTTATTACCTAGTTGTTGTTGGGTTTTTTTACCTTTTTTTAATAAAAACTCATTTTTATGATCCCAGTCTGTGGAACGCTCTACCTGACCCCCTGAGGGCACCACAGACTGTGGATGCTTTTAAAAAAAGGCTTAAAAACCCTCCTTTTTAAAAAAAAGCCTTTTTTTTAGATATATGCATACTAGTTTTAGCTATTTGGCTGTTCTAGTTTTTTTTTAAATTTATTTTTACATACCTGGTCCTGTGGAGAAGAGGAGGTTTAGTTTTGTTCTTATTTATTACCTAGTTGTTGTTTGTTTTTTTACCTTTTTTTAATAAAAACTCATTTTTATGATCCCAGTCTGTGGAACGCTCTACCTGACCACCTGAGGGCACCACAGACTGTGGATGCTTTTAAAAAAGGCTTAAAAACCCTCCTTTTTAAAAAAAAAAAAAAGCCTTTTTTTTTTTAGATATATGCATACTAGTTTTAGCTATTTGGCTGTTCTAGTTTTTTTATTTTTTTATTTTTACATAACTGGTCCTGTGGAGAAGAGGAGGTTTAGTTTTGTTCTTATTTATTACTTAGTTGTTGTTGGTTTTTTTTTACCTTTTTTTAATAAAAACTCATTTTTATGATCCTAGTCTGTGGAACGCTCTACCTGACCACCTGAGGGCACCACAGACTGTGGATGCTTTTAAAAAAGGCTTAAAAACCCTCCTTTTTTAAAAAAAGCCTTTTTTTTAGATATATGCATACTAGTTTTAGCTATTTGGCTGTTCTAGTTTTTATTTATTTTTATTTTTACATACCTGGTCCTGTGGAGAAGAGGAGGTTTAGTTTTGTTCTTATTTATTACCTAGTTGTTGTTGTTTTTTTTTTACCTTTTTTTAATAAAAACTCATTTTTATGATCCCAGTCTGTGGAACGCTCTCCCTGACCCCCTGAGGGCACCACAAACTGTGGATGCTTTTAAAAAAAGGCTTAAAAACCGTCCTTTTTAAAAAAAAAAGCCTTTTTTTTAGTTTTTAGATGTATGCATACTAGTTTTAGCTATTTGGCTGTTCTAGTTTTTATTTTTTTTTATTTTTACATAACTGGTCCTGTGGAGAAGAGGAGGTTTAGTTTTGTTCTTATTTATTACTTAGTTGTTGTTGTTTTGTTTTTTACCTTTTTTTAATAAAAACTCATTTTTTATGATCCCAGTCTGTGGAACGCTCTCCCTGACCACCTGAGGGCACCACAGACTGTGGATGCTTTTAAAAAAAGGCTTAAAAACCATCCTTTTTAAAAAAGCCTTTTTTTTAGATATATGCATACTAGTTTTAGCTATTTGGCTGTTCTAGTTTTTATTTATTTTTATTTTTACATAACTGGTCCTGTGGAGAAGAGGAGGTTTAGTTTTGTTCTTATTTATTACCTAGTTGGGTTTTTTTTTACCTTTTTTTAATAAAAACTCATTTTTATGATCCCAGTCTGTGGAACGCTCTACCTGACCCCCTGAGGGCACCACAGACTGTGGATGCTTTTAAAAAAAGGCTTAAAAACCCTCCTTTTTAAAAAAGCCTTTTTTTAGATGTATGCATACTAGTTTTAGCTATTTGGCTGTTCTAGTTTTTATTTATTTTTATTTTTACATACCTGGTCCTGTGGAGAAGAGGAGGTTTAGTTTTGTTCTTATTTATTATCTAGTTGTTGTTTTGTTTTTTTCACCTTTTTTTAATAAAAACTCATTTTTATGATCCCAGTCTGTGGAACGCTCTCCCTGACCACCTGAGGGCACCACAGACTGTGGATGCTTTTAAAAAAGGCTTAAAAACCCTCCTTTTTAAAAAAAAGCCTTTTTTTTTTTTAGATATATGCATATTAGTTTTAGCTATTTGGCTGTTCTAGTTTTTATTTATTTTTATTTTTACAGTTTTGTTCTTATTTATTACCTAGTTGTTGTTGTTTTTTTTAACCTTTTTTTATTAAAAACTCATTTTTATGATCCCAGTCTGTGGAACGCTCTCCCTGACCCCCTGAGGGCACCACAGACTGTGGATGCTTTTAAAAAAGGCTTAAAAACCCTCCTTTTTTTTAAAAAAAAGCCTTTTTTTTTTAGATGTATGCATACTAGTTTTAGCTATTTGGCTGTTCTAGTTTTTTTATTTTTTTATTTTTACATAACTGGTCCTGTGGAGAAGAGGAGGTTTAGTTTTGTTCTTATTTATTACCTAGTTGTTGTTGGGTTTTTTTTACCCTTTTTTAATAAAAACTCATTTTTATGATCCCAGTCTGTGGAATGCTCTACCTGACCACCTGAGGGCACCACAGACTGTGGATGCTTTTAAAAAAGGCTTAAAAAACCCTCCTTTTTAAAAAAAAAAGCCTTTTTTTTAGATATATGCATACTAGTTTTAGCTATTTGGCTGTTCTAGTTTTTATTTATTTTTATTTTTACATACCTGGTCCTGTGGAGAAGAGGAGGTTTAGTTTTGTTCTTATTTATTACCTAGTTGTGGTTGTTTTTTTTTACCTTTTTTTTAATAAAAACTCATTTTTATGATCCCAGTCTGTGGAACGCTCTCCCTGACCCCCTGAGGGCACCACAGACTGTGGATACTTTTAAAAAAGGCTTAAAAACCCTCCTTTTTAAAAAAAAAGCCTTTTTTTTAGATATATGCATACTAGTTTTAGCTATTTGGCTGTTCTAGTTTTTATTTATTTTTATTTTTACATACCTGGTCCTGTGGAGAAGAGGAGGTTTAGTTGTGTTCTTATTTATTACCTAGTTGTTGTTTTTTTTTTACCTTTTTTTAATAAAAACTAATTTTTATGATCCTAGTCTGTGGAACGCTCTCCCTGACCCCCTGAGGGCACCACAGACTGTGGATGCTTTTAAAAAAGGCTTAAAAACCCTCCTTTTTTAAAAAAAAGCCTTTTTTTTTAGATATATGCATACTAGTTTTAGCTATTTGGCTGTTCTAGTTTTTATTTTTTTTATTTTTACATAACTGGTCCTGTGGAGAAGAGGACGTTTAGTTTTGTTCTTATTTATTACCTAGTTGTTGTTGGGGTTTTTTTTACCTTTTTTTAATAAAAACTCATTTTTATGATCCCAGTCTGTGGAACGCTCTCCCTGACCACCTGAGGGCACCACATACTGTGGATGCTTTTAAAAAAGGCTTAAAAACCCTCCTTTTTAAAAAAGCCTTTTTTTTTAGATAAATGCATACTAGTTTGAGCTATTTGGCTGTTCTAGTTTTTATTTTTTTTATTTTTACATAACTGGTCCTGTGGAGAAGAGGAGGTTTAGTTTTGTTCTTATTTATTACCTAGTTGTTTGTTTTTTTAACCTTTTTTTAATAAAAACTCATTTTTATGATCCCAGTCTGTGGAACGCTCTCCCTGACCACCTGAGGGCACCACAGACTGTGGATGCTTTTAAAAAAGGCTTAAAAACCCTCCTTTTTTTTAAAAAAGCCTTTTTTTTTAGATATATGCATACTAGTTTTAGCTATTTGGCTGTTCTAGTTTTTATTTTATTTTTATTTTTACATACCTGGTCCTGTGGAGAAGAGGAGGTTTAGTTTTGTTCTTATTTATTACCTAGTTGTTGTTGTTTTTTTACCTTTTTTTAATAAAAATTCATTTTTATGATCCCAGTCTGTGGAACGCTCTACCTGACCACCTGAGGGCACCACAGACTGTGGATGCTTTTAAAAAAAGGCTTAAAAACCCTCCTTTTTAAAAAAAAGCTTTTTTTTTTAGATATATGCATACTAGTTTTAGCTATTTGGCTGTTCTAGTTTTTATTTTTTTTATTTTTACATAACTGGTCCTGTGGAGAAGAGGAGGTTTAGTTTTGTTCTTATTTATTACCTAGTTGTTGTTGTTGTTTTTTTTACCTTTTTTTATTAAAAACTCATTTTTATGATCCCAGTCTGTGGAACGCTCTCCCTGACCACCTGAGGGTACCACAGACTGTGGATGCTTTTAAAAAAGGCTTTAAAAACCCTCCTTTTTTTAAAAAAAGCTTTTTTTTTAGATATATGCATACTAGTTTTAGCTATTTGGCTGTTCTAGTTTTTATTTATTTTTATTTTTACATACCTGGTCCTGTGGAGAAGAGGAGGTTTAGTTTTGTTCTTATTTATTACCTAGTTGTTGTTTTTTTTTACCTTTTTTTTACGTCTGTGGAACGCTCTCCCTGACCACCTGAGGGCACCACAGACTGTGGATGCTTTTAAAAAAAGGCTTAAAAACCCTCCTTTTTTTAAAAAAAGCCTTTTTTTTAGATATATGCATACTAGTTTTAGCTATTTGGCTGTTCTAGTTTTATTTATTTTTTTATTTTTACATAACTGGTCCTGTGGAGAAGAGGAGGTTTAGTTTTGTTCTTATTTATTACTTAGTTGTTGTTGGGTTTTTTTACCTTTTTTTAATAAAAACTCATTTTTATGATCCCAGTCTGTGGAACGCTCTACCTGACCCCCTGAGGGCACCACAGACTGTGGATGCTTTTAAAAAAGGCTTAAAAACCCTCCTTTTTAAAAAAAAAAAAAGCCTTTTTTTTAGATATATGCATACTAGTTTTAGCTATTTGGCTGTTCCAGTTTTTATTTTTTTTTATTTTTACATAACTGGTCCTGTGGAGAAGAGGAGGTTTAGTTTTGTTCTTATTTATTACTTAGTTGTTGTTAGGTTTTTTTACCTTTTTTAAATAAAAACTCATTTTTATGATCCCAGTCTGTGGAACGCTCTACCTGACCCCCTGAGGGCACCACAGATTGTGGATGCTTTTAAAAAAGGCTTAAAAACCCTTCTTAAAAAAAAAAAAAAAAAATAGATACATGCATACTAGTTCTAGCTATTTGGCTGTTCTAGTTTTTATTTTTATTTATTTTTTTATTATCTTTTTATTTTATTTTATTTTTTAATACTCTGTAACACTTTGAGGTTGTTTACTCAATGTAAAGTGCTTTTTAGAAAAATAAAATCTATTATTATTATTATTATTATTACATTAAAAAACAAATATGTTGTCAGGTTCAAACACTGATGACGTCTATTAAACAAGACAAGAAGCAAAGAATCAAACAGGGACAGAAATCAATTTGGCTCAATTTGAGGAGAAACGTCTGGTCTGTACTCTTGCACAGTTTCCAGCACGCTCTGACGAAAAAAAGGTTCACGTCTCCTCTTTTATTTGGATATTCCCTGTTTACACGACAACAGCTGTTTCTAAACGAATGTGGGGGCTATGTAAACAGCCATTGTTTTCGGTCACATTAACACAAAAGAAAACGTTGCCTCGGGCTTGGGCTGGTCCTGGATCGAGCTTGGGCACGTCTTGGATCACAATAGATAAGCCCCCTCCCCGTCTTCTCCCATCGTACACAATGGAATTTTCCAAGCCTTTGACTTGGTGCAACAAAGACAGCCTCTAGTGCGTTCATTGGGAACTCAGGGAAGGTTTTTTTGATCATTTACATACAATTTTTCTGACATGTGTGGTGCAGTGTTCCAAATAACAAGCACCGTAAATTCAGGACTATAAGCTGCGTTTTTTTTCTCCGCTAATTGCCATAATGTTTGGTGTTCCAAGAGTTTTTGTTAAACCCAAACAGAGGAGTGAAAAGGTGTGGCATTGTTTGTGCTATGGCGCCATCTGAAAATGTACTTCCCGTTTTGCCATGAACGGACTGTAAGACCGTCCATAACGTTTCTGCCAAGTAGATTTTACAATATAACTAAAACAATTCTTTACTTACTAAGCCATCCCATGTCTGTCGGAGTGTTTTCATGCAATTTCGCACGTGTTACCGATATTAAATCGAGCTAGCGTCGTTGGCATTAGCTAACATGCTAACATTTTTCCCAGAGTGCCTGTGTCAGCGTTATTAACTTATGACGACATTGTTTTTGTATTGTTTAAATTGGCCGAAACGTCACAGTTTTTAGGTTCAAACAAATAAAATTGGTTGAAAAGATAGCATGGAACGTTAGCATGCTAACGTTAGCACGATGACGTAAAAGTTAGCATTATTGTAAGATGGAGCCGAGTAATAAAACACATTTTTAGGTGTGGAAATTCAAAATGATCTAGAAAGCTAGCATAAAATGTGCCAGTGCCGTTAGCAATAGCTCGTATGCTAACATGCGTACAAGTGTCCGTGTTAGTATTATTAACTTACAACGGCATCCTTTTTGTGTCGTTTCAGTTTCACAAATTCCTCAGTAAATACACCAAAACGTCACTGTGGAGTTATTGAGTCCGTTTAGCTGATTGGAGAGCTAGCTTGCGCAGCTAGTGGGTCCATGACCATGACTTCTGTTTTGTCGGATCACCCGTTTTACTGCCGTGTTACAGGCATCGTTTGGAAACATTTCTGGTATGTAAATAAACATTTACGAAATATTTCTGCGTAAATAACTCTGTAAACGTCTCTTCGTGTGTGAGGAGGGTGGGTTCTCCTGAGGCCGATAGGTCGTCTGGAGCCCGGTATGAAGCCGCCGTCTCTCTCTCGTCGTGGCCCCGGCCCCTGCTGATAAAGATGATTAGATTAGATAATCAGCCCCAGCTGGGCAATCTACTCACCTGTCAGCTGGGCTTCGAAGCCGGGCCCATACACACTCCATTCCCGCAGGAGGCGCGCCGACCACGCCCCCCTCCACAAACTCATTTCACAACGTATATATCTGCGACTTATATATGGAAAAAAAAAAAAAAAAAAATTAGTGGGTGTGGCTTACACACCGGTATGCTCTATAGCAGGGGTCACCAACCTTTTTGAAACCAAGAGCTACTTCTTGGGTACTGATTAATGCGAAGGGCTACCAGTTTGATACACACTTAAATAAATTGCCAGAAATAGCCAATTTGCTCAATTTACCTTTAACTTTGTTATTATTAATAATTAATGATATTTACACTTAATTGAACGGTTTAAAAGAGGAGAAAACACGAAAAAAATGACAATTAAATTTTGAAACATAGTTTATCTTCAATTTCGACTCTTTAAAATTCAAAATTCAACCGAAAAAAAAGAAGAGAAAAACTAGCTAATTCGAATCTTTTTGAAAAAATTAAAAAAATAATTTATGGAACATCATTAGTAATTTTTCCTGATTAAGATTAATTTTAGAATGTGGATGACATGTTTTAAATAGGTTAAAATCCAATCTGAACTTTGTTAGAATATATAACAAATTGGACCAAGCTATATTTCTAACAAACACAAATCATTATTTCTTCTAGAATTTCCAGAACAAAAATTTTAAAAGAAATTCAAAAGACTTTGAAATAAGATTTAAATTTGATTCTACAGATTTACTAGATTTGCCAGAATATTTGTTTTGCATTTTAAATCATGATAAGTTTGAAGAAATATTTCACAAATATTCTTCGTCGAAAAAACAGAAGCTAAAATGAAGAATTAAATTAAAATTAAGGTAAAAGGTATATGTGTTTAAAAATCCTAAAATCATTTTTAAGGTTGTCTAAAATTGTCTTTCTGAAAGTTATAAGAAGCAAAGTAAAAAAAATAATGAATTTATTTAAACAAGTGAAGACCAAGTCTTTAAAATATTTTCTTGGATTTTCACATTTTATTTGAGTTTTGTCTCTTAGAATTAAAAATGTCGGGCAAAGCGAGACCAGCTTGCTAGTAAATAAATAAAATGTAAAAAATAGAGGCAGCTCACTGGTAAGTGCTGCTATTTGAGCTATTTTTAGAACAGGCCAGCGGGCTACTCATCTGGTGCCCGCGGGCACCGCGTTGGTGACCCCTGCTCTATAGTCTGCAAAATACAATAATCTAATTGATAAAATAAATAGAACTAAATAAAGTATTGCATAACTACTCAGATAAAAAGTAAAGTGGGAATGACTTCAATAAGATTATTATATATGTGGTAAAACTGTAGGTCCTCGGACAAGCTGTTCCAGGGCCCATTACCTTAAAAACATTTATAAACCATAAGAAAAATACTAAAATTGATCCTGAAACACACGGGGTGCCAATGCAGACATTTTAAAACTGGTGTAATGTGAGCCCGCCTCCTGGTCTTCGTCAGGTCGCTGAATTTTGGAGTCGTTGTTAAGGTGCTATAACCTTTTTTTCGGAATATCAGAAAGCAGGGCGTTACAATAATATGTAGGACTTGTAATAAAACATTAGTGTTTTTGTGTTGCTCTAATAGATAATTAGGCCAATCTGGCTTTAAAGATGATTAAAAAATATATATAATTATTTTTTTATTTTTATGTATGTGGTATGAAACTAACCTGAGAGTGGAAAACGACCTGTAGTTAGAGACAATGCTCGTAGTTTTCATGTGTTTCTCTCTCAGGGCCAATGACTAAAACTGCAGTCTTGTCCTGGTTTGGATGTAAACAATAGCTGCCGTCCGGGACTTGATATCTGAAATGCAATTAAAAAGAGTCTCACGTGCTTGTAACAACACTCCTACGTCAGTCGTGGCAACACAATATTGTTGTGTTACAAACTTTTGTGTGGAGTTGCTGCCTTATTTGTCATTATTCAAAGCTGACGTGAATGAGACAGGTCTGGATCCCCAGTGATGACGACTTCCTGTCACCTTCTAGTGGAAAGTCTTTGGATGAAGTTGACTGATGATGCAACAGCAACACACACACACACACACACACACACACGCACACACACACACACACACACACACACACACACACACACTCATGTATTTCTTACCTTTTTGAGACCTGAGAAAAATGCCTCCCTCTTTAGGACCAGCCTTTCTAGTGTATTTACAACATGAATAATATATACAAACTATGCAAATATAAAAAAGCTTGTTGTGAAAACATTTGGAATTTCGCAAGAAAAAGGTCACAATTTCACAAGAAAAAGTTAGAAAAAAGAATTTTGGCAGTATTCTAATAAAAGTCGTCATTTTTCTCGACGCAAGTCGACATTTTACAAGAGAAACTGAACATTTGTGCAATATTATGATAAAAGTTGCAATTTTACTCAATAACTGTCGCCGTTTTACAAGAAAAGCTTAAAATGCTGGCAAATTTTAGGAAAAGAGTCGTAGTTTTACTCGACAAAAGTCACAATTTTAGGAGAAAATTTTACAATTTTGGCAATATTATAATAATAATTGGAATTTCACTTGGTAAATTTACTCAAAAAATGTCACTATTATCCAAGAACACCAAAAAAATGTGGCAATATTGTGATAAAAGTCAGCATTTTATATGACAAATGTCACCATTTTGCAATAAAAAGTAATAATTTCACATAAAAAAGTGAGAATTTTACGAGAAAATATTGCAATATTACAGAAACAGAAATATGAGAAATTGTTCGCAATTTTATACGAAAAAAATCGACACATTGTGAGAAAAAGACTATTTTTAGTTCATTTATTTTTTTGAATTTTGTGTTTGTAATTGTTTTTAATCTTCATTATTTACTTCAAGTTATTACAGTATGTCTCTATATACATATTTATTATTATTTTATTACTTTTGGCCAAAGAGGGCGCATCTCAATTACTTACACACACTTGTTATTTCATATGTTGACCAGAGGGGGAGGACTCCTGTCTAATAGAGGATCTCTGACCGGATTCCTCAAAGCACTCTTGTCTAATAGAGGATCTTTGACCGGATTCCTCAAAGCACTCTTGTCTAATAGAGGATCTTTGACCGGATTCCTCAAAGCACTCTTGTCTAATAGAGGATCTTTGACCGGATTCCTCAAAGCACTCTTGTCTAATAGAGGATCTTTGACCGGATTCCTCAAAGCACTCTTGTCTAATAGAGGATCTTTGACCGGATTCATCAAAGCACTCCAGTCTAATAGAGGATCTTTGACCAGATTCCTCAAAGCACTCTTGTCTAATAGAGGATCTTTGACCGGATTCATCAAAGCACTCCAGTCTAATAGAGGATCTTTGACCAGATTCCTCAAAGCACTCTTGTCTAATAGAGGATCTTTGACCGGATTCCTCAAAGCACTCTTGTCTAATAGAGGATCTTTGACCGGATTCCTCAAAGCACTCTTGTCTAATAGAGGATCTTTGACCGGATTCCTCAAAGCACTCTTGTCTAATAGAGGATCTTTGACCGGATTCCTCAAAGCACTCATGTCTAATAGAGGATCTTTGACCGGATTCCTCAAAGCACTCTTGTCTAATAGAGGATCTTTGACCGGATTCCTCAAGGCACTCTTGTCTAATAGAGGATCTTTGACCGGATTCCTCAAAGCACTCTTGTCTAATAGAGGATCTTTGACTGGATTCCTCAAAGCACTCTTGTCTAATAGAGGATCTTTGACTGGATTCCTCAAAGCACTCTTGTCTAATAGAGGATCTTTGACTGGATTCCTCAAAGCACTCCTGTCTAATAGATGATCTTTGACTGGATTCCTCAAAGCACTCTTGTCTAATAGAGGATCTTTGACCGGATTCCTCAAAGCACTCTTGTCTAATAGAGGATCTTTGACTGGATTCCTCAAAGCACTCTTGTCTAATAGAGGATCTTTGACCGGATTCCTCAAATCACTCTTGTCTAATAGAGGATCTTTGACCGGATTCCTCAAAGCACTCTTGTCTAATAGAGGATCTTTGACCGGATTCCTCAAAGCACTCTTGTCTAATAGAGGATCTTTGACCGGATTCCTCAAAGCACTCCTGTCTAATAGAGGATCTTTGACCGGATTCCTCAAAGCACTCTTGTCTAATAGAGGATCTTTGACCAGATTCCTGAAAGCCTTGCAAAACTTGAAGCTCACTTCTCGTGTGTGTGTGTGTGTGTGTGTGTGTGTGTGTGTGTGTGTGTGTGTGTGTGTGTGTGTGTGTGTGTGTGTGTGTGTGTGTGTGTGTGTGTGTGTGTGTGTGTGTGTGTGTGTGTGTGTGTGTGTGTGTGTGTGTGTGTGTGTGTGTGTGTGTGTGTGTGTGTGTCTGCAGACCTGCTGGTGGACATGTTGGGAGTGATGGCCAGTTACAGCATCACAGTCAAAGAACTGAAGCTGCTCTTCAGCATGCTGAGGGGCGACAATGGCATCTGGGTGAGCACACACACACACACACACCCACACACACACACACACACACACACACGTACACACGCACACAGGTGAACAATGTCCAGGGTTGAAGGTAAGAGTGTTTTAGCAAGGTTCAGCTGGATGTAGCCCCTCCCCCTCCCCCTCCTCCTCCCAGCAGACAGATGGTTGCCATGGTAATGATTAGCTGCAGCTGATTGGAGGGTTATTGATCAGTGGTTTGTGGTGTGTTTTTATTCTGTCTCCTTCCATCTTCTCATTCTGACTCTCATCATCCTCATCACTCACTCTGACTTCTCATCATCTCACTACTCATCCTTTCACCTCATTCTCATCCTTCTCATCTTCATATCAATGATTCTTCACACTCTCCTCATTATTCTCTTAATTTATCATCCCCATCTTCGTCCTCTTTCACCTCATTCTCATCCTTCTCATCTTCATATCAATGATTCTTCACACTCTCCTCATTATTCTCTTAATTTATCATCCCCTTCTTCGTCCTCTTTCACCTCATTCTCATCCTTCTCATCTTCATATCAATGTTTCTTCACACTCTCCTCATTATTCTCTTAATTTATCATCCCCATCTTCGTCCTCTTTCACCTCATTCTCATCCTTCTCATTTTCCTATCAGTTTTATTGACATCCTCCTCATTATTTTTTTTTTTATCATCATAATCATCATCCTCTCCCTCCTCATCCTCTTTCACCTCATTCTCATCCTTCTCATCTTCATATGAATGATTCTTCACACTCTCATTATTCTCTTAATGTATCATCCCCATCATCGTCCTCTTTCACCTCATCCTCATCCTTCTCATCTTCATATCAATGATTCTTCACACTCTCCTCATTATTCTCTTAATTTATCATCCCCTTCTTCGTCCTCTTTCACCTCATTCTCATCCTTCTCATCTTCATATCAATGATTCTTCACACTCTCTTCATTATTCTCTTAATGTATCATCCCCATCTTCGTCCTCTTTCACCTCATTCTCATCCTTCTCATCTTCATATCAATGATTCTTCACACTCTCCTCATTCTCTTAATTTATCATCCCCATCATCGTCCTCTTTCACCTCATTCTCATCCTTCTCATCTTCATATCAATGATTCTTCACACTCTCCTCATTATTCTCTTAATTTATCATCCCCATCTTCGTCCTCTTTCACCTCATTCTCATCCTTCTCATCTTCATATCAATGAATCTTCACACTCTCCTCCTTATTCTTTTAATGTATCATCCCCATCATCGTCCTCTTTCACCTCATTCTCATCCTTCTCATCTTTTTATCAATGATTCTTCACACTCTCCTCATTATTCTCTTAATTTATCATCCCCATCTTCGTCCTCTTTCACCTCATTCTCATCCTTCTCATCTTCATATCAATGATTCTTCAAACTCTCCTCCTTATTCTTTTAATGTATCATCCCCATCATCGTCCTCTTTCACCTCATTCTCATCCTTCTCATCTTCATATCAATGATTCTTCAAACTCTCCTCCTTATTCTCTTAATTTATCATCCCCATCATCGTCCTCTTTCACCTCATTCTCATCCTTCTCATCTTCATATCAATGATTCTTCAAACTCTCCTCCTTATTCTTTTAATGTATCATCCCCATCTTCGTCCTCTTTCACCTCATTCTCATCCTTCTCATCTTCATATCAATGATTATTCACACTCTCCTCATTATTCTCTTAATTTATCATCCCCATCTTCGTCCTCTTTCACCTCATTATCATCCTTCTCATCTTTTTATCAATGATTCTTCACACTCTCCTCATTATTCTCTTAATTTATCATCCCCATCTTCGTCCTCTTTCACCTCATTCTCATCCTTCTCATCTTCATATCAATGATTCTTCAAACTCTCCTCCTTATTCTTTTAATGTATCATCCCCATCATCGTCCTCTTTCACCTCATTCTCATCCTTCTCATCTTCATATCAATGTTTCTTCACACTCTCCTCATTATTCTCTTCATTTACCATCCCCATCTTCGTCCTCTTTCACCTCATCCTTCTCATCTTCATATCAATGATTCTTCACACTCTCCTCATTATTCTCTTTATTTATCATCCCCATCTTCGTCCTCTTTCACCTCATTCTCATCTATCTCATCTTCATATCAATGATTCTTCACAGTCTCCTCATTATTCTCTTAATTTATCATCCCCATCATCGTCCTCTTTCACCTCATTCTCATCTATCTCATCTTCATATCAATGATTCTTCACACTCTCCTCATTATTCTCTTAATTTATCATCCCCATCTTCGTCCTCTTTCACCTCATTCTCATCTATCTCATCTTCATATCAATGATTCTTCAAACTCTCCTCCTTATTCTTTTAATTTATCATCCCCATCATCGTCCTCTTTCACCTCATCCTCATCCTTCTCATCTTCATATCAATGTTTCTTCACACTCTCCTCATTATTCTCTTAATTTATCATCCCCATCATCGTCCTCTTTCACCTCATTCTCATCCTTCTCATCTTCATATCAATGATTCTTCACACTCTCCTCATTATTCTCTTAATTTATCATCCCCATCATCATCCTCTTTCACCTCATTCTCATCCTTCTCATCTTTTTATCAATGATTCTTCACACTCTCATTATTCTCTTAATGTATCATCCCCATCATCGTCCTCTTTCACCTCATCCTCATCCTTCTCATCTTCATATCAATGTTTCTTCACACTCTCCTCATTATTCTCTTAATTTATCATCCCCATCATCGTCCTCTTTCACCTCATTCTCATCCTTCTCATCTTCATATCAATGATTCTTCACACTCTCCTCATTATTCTCTTAATTTATCATCCCCATCATCGTCCTCTTTCACCTCATTCTCATCCTTCTCATCTTTTTATCAATGATTCTTCACACTCTCATTATTCTCTTAATGTATCATCCCCATCATCGTCCTCTTTCACCTCATCCTCATCCTTCTCATCTTCATATCAATGATTCTTCACACTCTCCTCATTATTCTCTTAATTTATCATCCCCTTCTTCGTCCTCTTTCACCTCATTCTCATCCTTCTCATCTTCATATCAATGTTTCTTCACACTCTCCTCATTATTCTCTTAATTTATCATCCTCATCATCGTCCTCTTTCACCTCATTCTCATCCTTCTCATTTTCCTATCAGTTTTATTGACACCCTCCTCATTATTATTTTTTTTATCATTATAATCATCATCCTCTCCCTCCTCATCCTCTTTCACCTCATTCTCATCCTTCTTAGCTTGCTATCACTTTTATTCTTGGCACCTTCCTCATTATTCTTTTAATTTATCATCATCATCATCATCTCCCTACTCATCCTCTTTCACCTCATTCTCATCCTTCTCATCTTCTTATCAAATATTCTTGACACTCCTCATGATTCTCTTAATTTATGGTCATCATCATCTTCATCATCTCCCTACTCATCCTCTTTCACCTCATTCTCATCTTTCTCCTACTCCTCATCATCCTCAACTTGTATTTACCTCATCCCCCTTTTGATGATGTTTTTGGTCATATACTTCCTCATTCTACTCATCATCATCATCATCTCCCTTCACATATTCCTATCCTTCTTATCATCTTCATCATCCTTCACCTCATTATCATCCACATCATCATTCTCATTCTCATCCTTCTCATCTTCTTATCAGCCTTGTTCTTCACACTCTCCTAATTACTCTCTTAATGTATCATCATCATCCTCTTTCACATCATTCTCATCCTTCTCATCTTCCTATCAGCCTTATTCTTGACACTCTCCTCATTATTATTTGAATGTATAATCATCATTATTATCATCATCATCTTTGTACTCATCCTCTTTCTCCTCGTTCTCATCCTTCTCATCTTCCTATCACTTTTATTCTTGACACTCTCCTCATATTCTCATTTCCTCCCAACTTGTTCTCATCCTCACCATCTTCACTTACGTCTGCCATCCTCATGATCCTCATGTTCATTGTCTTCATCCTTCTTCTGTACCTGCCCCCCAGCCCCTCCTCTCTCGTGTCTCTGTGTCCAAGTTCTCATCTCCAACTATGTCCTCCTCTCTCATGTCAGTGTCCTGGTTCTCATGTCCAACTATGTCCTCCTCTCTCATGTCAGTGTCCTGGTTCTCATGTCCAACTATGTCCTCCTCTCTCATGTCAGTGTCCTGGTTCTCATGTCCAACTATGTCCTGCTCTCTCATGTCAGTGTCCTGGTTCTCATGCCCAACTATGTCCTGCTCTCTCATGTCAGTGTCCTGGTTCTCATGTCCAACTATGTCCTCCTCTCTCATGTCAGTGTCCTGGTTCTCATGTCCAACTATGTCCTCCTCTCTCATGCCATTGTGTCCAAGTTCTCATGTCCAACTATGTCCTCCTCTCTCATGTCAGTGTCCTGGTTCTCATGTCCAACTATGTCCTCCTCTCTCATGTCAGTGTCCTGGTTCTCATGTCCAACTATGTCCTGCTCTCTCATGTCAGTGTCCTGGTTCTCATGTCCAACTATGTCCTCCTCTCTCATGTCAGTGTCCTGGTTCTCATGTCCAACTATGTCCTCCTCTCTCATGCCATTGTGTCCAAGTTCTCATGTCCAACTATGTCCTCCTCTCTCATGTCAGTGTCCTGGTTCTCATGTCCAACTATGTCCTGCTCTCTCATGTCAGTGTCCTGGTTCTCATGTCCAACTATGTCCTCCTCTCTCATGTCAGTGTCCTGGTTCTCATGTCCAACTATGTCCTGCTCTCTCATGTCAGTGTCCTGGTTCTCATGTCCAACTATGTCCTGCTCTCTCATGTCAGTGTCCTGGTTCTCATGTCCAACTATGTCCTGCTCTCTCATGTCAGTGTCCTGGTTCTCATGTCCAACTATGTCCTGCTCTCTCATGTCAGTGTCCTGGTTCTCATGCCCAACTATGTCCTGCTCTCTCATGTCAGTGTCCTGGTTCTCATGTCCAACTATGTCCTCCTCTCTCATGTCAGTGTCCTGGTTCTCATGTCCAACTATGTCCTCCTCTCTCATGCCATTGTGTCCAAGTTCTCATGTCCAACTATGTCCTCCTCTCTCATGTCAGTGTCCTGGTTCTCATGTCCAACTATGTCCTCCTCTCTCATGTCAGTGTCCTGGTTCTCATGTCCAACTATGTCCTGCTCTCTCATGTCAGTGTCCTGGTTCTCATGTCCAACTATGTCCTCCTCTCTCATGTCAGTGTCCTGGTTCTCATGTCCAACTATGTCCTCCTCTCTCATGTCAGTGTCCTGGTTCTCATGTCCAACTATGTCCTGCTCTCTCATGTCAGTGTCCTGGTTCTCATGTCCAACTATGTCCTCCTCTCTCATGTCAGTGTCCTGGTTCTCATGTCCAACTATGTCCTCCTCTCTCATGCCATTGTGTCCAAGTTCTCATGTCCAACTATGTCCTCCTCTCTCATGTCAGTGTCCTGGTTCTCATGTCCAACTATGTCCTGCTCTCTCATGTCAGTGTCCTGGTTCTCATGTCCAACTATGTCCTCCTCTCTCATGTCAGTGTCCTGGTTCTCATGTCCAACTATGTCCTCCTCTCTCATGTCACTGTGTACAAGTTCTCATGTCCAACTATGTCCTCCTCTCTCATGTCAGTGTCCTGGTTCTCATGTCCAACTATGTCTTCCTCTCGCATGTCAGTGTCCTGGTTCTCATGTCCAACTATGTCCTCCTCTCTCATGTCAGTGTCCTGGTTCTCATGTCCAACTATGTCCTCCTCTCTCATGTCAGTGTCCTGGTTCTCATGTCCAACTATGTCCTCCTCTCTCATGTCAGTGTCCTGGTTCTCATGTCCAACTATGTCCTCCTCTCTCATGTCAGTGTCCTGGTTCTCATGTCCAACTATGTCCTGCTCTCTCATGTCAGTGTCCTGGTTCTCATGTCCAACTATGTCCTGCTCTCTCATGTCAGTGTCCTGGTTCTCATGTCCAACTATGTCCTGCTCTCTCATGTCAGTGTCCTGGTTCTCATGTCCAACTATGTCCTGCTCTCTCATGTCAGTGTCCTGGTTCTCATGTCCAACTATGTCCTCCTCTCTCATGTCAGTGTCCTGGTTCTCATGTCCAACTATGTCCTCCTCTCTCATGTCCGTGTCCTGGTTCTCATGTCCAACTATGTCCTCCTCTCTCATGTCAGTGTCCTGGTTCTCATGTCCAACTATGTCCTGCTCTCTCGTGTCAGTGTCCTGGTTCTCATGTCCAACTATGTCCTGCTCTCTCATGTCAGTGTCCTGGTTCTCATGTCCAACTATGTCCTCCTCTCTCATGTCCGTGTCCTGGTTCTCATGTCCAACTATGTCCTCCTCTCTCATGTCAGTGTCCTGGTTCTCATGTCCAACTATGTCCTGCTCCTCCCCCCACAGCCCAGACACGCCATCAAGCTGCTGTCGGTGTTGAACCAGATGCCTCAGCGTCACGGCCCTGACACCTTCTTCAACTTCCCAGGACGCAGTGCGGCGGTACGTCCTGCATGGTGTGCCTGCGCGCGCGGGCGAGGGCGAGTAGTTAACCGGGAGTGTTCTCCTCCCCCGCAGGCCATCGCCTTGCCGCCCATCGCCAAGTGGCCGTACCAGAACGGCTTCACCATCAACACCTGGTTCCGGCAGGATCCTCTCAACAACATCAACGTGGACAAAGACAAGCCGTACCTCTACTGGTCAGTATTTGCTCCATCTATGGGGGAACCATTCCATACCTTTTTGAATGATATCATCCAAACAGCCATGTTTTATCCCTCGGTTAAGATGATGAGGGCGATACGGCTGAAAACTGCATCACGATATCAGTGTTTTGTATCGGTCGCTATCCGTTATTATTGATTTTTTTTGTGGCCTGTGGAAAATAATGAGCAGGGTAAAAATATATCAAATTTAAACATTTTTATTGTAAATGTAACTTTAGCTATCGAGGCAAAAATGTCAACACAAACATGGAAAATACTCAAACAATGTCAGCAAAATGTCAAAAATCACATTGAAGACTCAACAATAAGATCTTAAAGTGAAAGATGTTTAATAGAGTGAAAATGTAAACATGTAGAAACCTGAGAAGAACTATTTTTAGTGGCAGGAAGTTACAGCTGTGCTCTAAAGGGTAAGCGCGGCTAAGGTGGTGTGGTATTGGCGCTCTTGCCTTGCATCATTTACTAGGGCTGTGAATCTTTGGGGACCACACCATTGGATTTTGAGGGTAACTATTCCATTTGGAATCAATTCTTGATTCAAAACTATTCACGATTCAAAATCAATACTTTTTTTAACAACATCGGGTGCCGGTTCTATGATGAACTACATTCCTTCATAAAATGGATGAACACCTCTGATACATTTCTATATTACTTAAAAAAAAAAAAGGTTTTGTTTAATAAAATTCCACCCACACATTTTAAGTTGCTGAAAAGGACATATATATTTACATGTGTAAATATATATATATATATATATATATATATATATATATATATATATATATATATATATATATATATATATATATATATATATATATATATATATATATATATATATATATATATATATATATATATATATATATATATACACATGTATATATATATATATATATATATATATATATATATATTTACACATGTATATATATATATATATATATATATATATATATATATATATATATATATATATATATATATATATATATATATATATATATACCGTAATTCTTTGAATTGCCGCCGGGAATATAGTATTCGCCTGCCTAGAATTACAGCCGGGTCAAACTCGTTTCGCAAAATAATTAGCGCATGCTTGGCACTTCCGCCGGGTCAAAAATGAGTCATTAAATGACTCCCACCTCCTGGTGGTAGAGGGCGCTGGTGATCCTTCTTGCGACTACCGGTGCTGCAGAAGAAGACAACAAGCAGCAAGCGTGAGCACCGATCGTTTGCTTGCACTTTTAACATGGAGGATTACATATCTAAAATAAAAGAGTTTTCTAAACTGGACTTTTAATCGAAGCAGGAGGTAATAATTAAAGGAATATCTCCAGAGACTTTTAAAACTGAAGAAAGATAAGGAAGACTGCCTTTGTTCAGAAGCAGCTGCAGATGGACATCATTTATAAGTAAAGGTAAGACCATAATAAAAAATGTTTTATTAAATGTACTTTTCATGATATGGTAAGCGCCGGAGTGAGAAGAGGTTTCAAAATAATTAGCGCATGCTTGCCCATCCCGCATGCTTTTGGTAAGCGCAGGAGTGAGAAGAGGTTTTAATTTAATTAGCGCCCCTGCGGCTATTCAAGGAAATACGGTATATATATATATATATATATATATATATATATATATATATATATATATATATATATATATATATATATATATATATATATATATATATATATATATATATATTCTTTTTTTTTTTTTATTGTATGTAAAAAATATATATATATTTTTATTTTTTTTAATTTTTTTCTTTCGATCTTTTCGATTATATATACATTTATATTTTATATGTATATATATGTATAAGTGTTTATATGTATATATATATATATATATATATATATATATATATATATATATATATATATATATATATATATATATATGTTTATATGTTTATATGTTTGTGTGTATATATATTTTTTTGTTTTTTTATTGTATTTAAAAAAAAACAATTATTTTATTTTTTTCTTTCGATCTTTTCGATTATGTATACATTCATATTATATATATATATGTATATTTGTTTATATGTATATATGTATGTATATGTGTTTATATGTATATATATATATATATATATATGTATATGAGTATATATATATTTATTTATTTTATTTTTTTATTCTATTTAAAAAATATATATATATATATTTTATTTTTATTTTTTCTTTCGATCTTTTCGAATACAGTATATATACATTTATATTATATACATACATATATATATATTTATATATGTATATGTGTATATATATGTATATGTATATTTATATATGTATACATATGTGTATATATATATATATATATGAAAACAATAAATGTATATATATGTATATGTATATATATATATATATATATATATATATATATATATAATACATTTTTTTGGAATGTTTTTTTTTTTTTTTAATCGATTTTTAATTTATTTTTTTTAATAGGTTGTTACAAATAAGAATCATAATTCATTTGAAAATGGATGTATTTATTTGTTGACACCCCTTTCATTTACGGACTGCTTTGGTCTGACTACGGTCCCTTTTTAAGAAAACCAAATCCAAAAAGCTGTCCAGGTGACTTTTCCTCTTTCATCCACAATTTCTTCATTTTCACTTGACAACCAAACTTGATAGTGGATACTGTCGCCTGATTGGCTGTTAGCATGTTGCTACTGCTACTCTGCTACTTCTTCTGATGAAAAAATTAATTATTATTGAACGTTTTATTGAAGGCATTTTTTTTCATGGATATTGATTACGTGTCTATGGCGATATGTATTGATATCGTTTTGATATCGCGGCCCACCAAACAGGAAGTGCTAAACAATAAGATGACAACTTCCTTCCTGCTTGTCTGCCACAATGATGGCTCAGGCTCCTCTGTTTCCTTGGCAACCACTTGTCAGGCGGGCGGGAGAAGTGGGAAGGGGGGGTGTGTGTCCTCCTCCGCCTGGCCTGGGTCTTATCACCCTCCGGCAGACGGACCTTGGATTGTGGCTCCTCCCTTCGGGGAGTTTGATGTTGAGTGAGATGGGCCGATACGGACCACGTGTAACAACTGTCGATATTGAAACGCTATTAAGTGCAACGCGATATTGAAACCCGTTCTTTATTCTCTGTTATTACATAGTTAGCATGCATCAACTACCAAAATATGACTGAGGTGTATATCTGCAAATTTAGCTTTAAAAAAGTTAGCATACTGAAGTTAGCATGCTAAAATGCTAACTGTAACATGTGTCAAGTACTAAAATATATAAATGAGGTGTGTACCTGAAACATTTTAAAAAAAAATGTTAGCATGCATCAAGTACCAAAATATGACTGAGGTGTATACCTACAAAATTAGCTTTCGAAAAGTTAGCACACGGACGTTAGCATGCTGAAATACTAACTGTAACATGTGTCAAGTACTAAAATATATGAGGTGTGTACCTGGAAAAAATGTTAGCATGCATCAAGTACCGAAATATGACTGAGGTGTATACCTACAAAATTAACTTTAGGAAACGTAGCATACTGATGTTAGCATGCTGAAATGCTAACTGTAACATGTGTCAAGTACTAAATTATATAACTGAGGTGTGTACCTGGAAAAAGTGTTAAAAATGTTAGCATGCATCAAGTACCAAAATATGACTGAGGTGTATACCTACAAAATTAGCTTTCGAAAAGTTAGCACACAGATGTTAGCATGCTGAAATGCTAACTGTAACATGTGTCAAGTACTAAAATGTATATGTGTGTACCTGAAAGAAATGTTAGCATGCATCAAGTACCAAAATATGACTGAGGTGTATACCTACAAAATTAGCTTTAAAAAACTTAGCATACTGATGTTAGCATGCTGAAATGCTAACCGTAACATGTGTCAAGTACTAAAATATATAACTTAGGTGTGTACCTGAAAGAAAAATTTAAAATGTTAGCATGCATCAAGTACCAAAATATGACTGAGGTGTATATATGCAAAATTAGCTTTAAAAAAACTTAGCATACTGACGTTAGCATGCTGAAATGCTAACTGTAACATGTGTCAAGTACTAAAATATATAACTAACCTGGAATTTTTTTTTTTAAATGTTAGCATGCATCAAGTAGCAAAAAAGGACTGAGGTGTATGTCTGCAAATTTAGCTTTATAAAAAGTTAGCATACTAACTTTAAAATGTGTCAAGTACTAAAATATATAACTAAGTTGTGTACCTGGAAATGTTTTTAATTTTTTTTTAGCATGCATCAAGTACCAAAATATGACTGAGGTGTATACCTACAAAATTAAATTTCGAAAATCTTAGCACACGGATGTTAGCATGCTGAAATGCTAACTGTAACATGTGTCAAGCACTAAATTATATATCTAAGATGTGTACCTGAAGAAAATGTTAAAAAATGTTAGCATGCATCAAGTACCAAAATATGACTGAGGTGTATATCTGCAAATTTAGCTTTAAAAAAGTTAGCATACTGAACTTCCCGTGGTAAATTTTGGGAAAGTTTCCGGAAATTTACCGGAAACTTTCCACCCCTTTGTAATCCTATGTTCAGCACCTAGCAATGCTGCTAATGCTACAGTATCTCAATAAAGCTACATCCTTTTCTAAAACTTACTGTTCATCCTCTTTGTATTCGGGCTCAAAAATATAAGGTTCTGGATCATCATTCGTCTCAAAGTAATTAGCATTGTTGTTGATGGGGAAGGGATCTGTGGTTCCTCCTCTACGTCATTATCTCTCAAAATGGCTCGGGAATCTCTGTGAGATTGATGCTATTTTGTTGGTATCTACTTACTTTGGACGTGTTTAGGTGTCATAAATCAGATATACCGTAATTTCCGGACTATAAGCCGCACCTGACTATAAGCCGCACCAGCTAAATTTAGGGGAAAATACAGATTGCTCCATATATAAGCCGCACCCGACTATAAGCCGCAGGGTTTTGATGTGTAATTACCGTAGTATATAGGGGTTCCTGCTACCACGGAGGGGATTGTCGGGACAGAGATGACTGTTTGGGAACGCAAAGCGTCCCATTTATTAACAATAAATCTTTCAATCATTCAATCAAACTTTCACATCTTTGACATGGCGAACAGCATTCCTGCAGAGTACAAATAATACAACGGTGCAAAGTAATACAAAGTGCTCGCCTGTACGTTATCAAAATAACCAGCCTACCGGTATATGAAAAGTCAGTCTTTAATCATTGTGTCATCGTCTTCCTCCTGCGTACTAAAACCACCGAAATCCTCTTCGTCGGTGTCGGAGAAGAACAGGCCGTAAATAAGCCGCACCGTTGTATAAGCCGCAGGGACCAGAACGAGGGGAAAAAGTAGCGGCTTATAGTCCGGAAATTACGGTATACCATAATAGTTCAATATAGAGGCCACTTGTTTTTCCACTGGTACTTGAAATGCTCCGCTACTGAAATGAGTTGAAATTCTGCCAATTCCTCCGGCAGTTTCCGCACCAGCAAAGGAATCGGCTACTCGGCTCACTTCGTGGGGAACTGCCTCATCGTGACCTCGCTCAAGTCCAAGGGGAAAGGCTTCCAGCACTGTGTCAAGTACGACTTCCAGCCCCGCAAGGTGGGAAACACCACAAGTACACACAAGCACTACTTTTACTTTTTGCTCCACTGAGGGCCACACACTGGAACATCCAAGCATGCGGGGGCCATTTTGATATATTTCATTTTCCAAACAATACAACATGTTTATTATTTTCAACCTTCAGGGAACCCCTCAAGTTTGTCATAAAAATGTTGAAAATAAGTCATATAATAATTTTTTTTCAACACTTAAATCTGTAGATCAACTTTAGTTCTCTCCGTCGATATAACATTTTATTTTTATTTTTATTTTTATTTTTATTTTTATTTTTATTTTTATTTTTATTTTTATTTTTATTTTTATTTTATTTTATTTTATTTTATTTTTATTTTTATTTTTATTTTTATTTTATTTTGTATTTTATTTTATTTGTTATTTTTTATTTTATTTTATTTTTTATAATTTTTATGCCCTTTTTGGTAAAGAAAACCTTTTTTTTTTTTTAATGGAAAAAATACAAAATAAGCAATATTTTCTCCTATAAAAAAATGTCAAAGTGGATTATTTGATGTGAAATAATTGGAGCTTTAAGTAGGTCAATAATTCATAACATCGATTTTAATTTTTTTTTGTTTTTTTGAGCAATGACAGTTTTAAAAATAAAACCACTAAAATTCTTGGGGGTTAAAAAGGCCCCACTCATAAAAGTATTACAAATATGTCATATGTATATATATATATATATATATATATATATATATATATATATATATATATATATATATATATATATATATATATATATATATATATATAATTTTTTTTTTTTATTGTATTTAAAAAATATATATATATTTTTTTTTCTTTCGATCTTTTCGATTATATATACATTTTATATGTATATATATGTATAAGTGTTTATATGTATATATATATATGTGTGTTTATGTTTATGTGTATATATCTATTTTTAAATTTTTTTATTGAATTTAAAAAAAATATGTATTTTATTTTATTTTTTCTTTTGATCTTTTCGATTATATATACATTCATATTATATATATATGTATATTTGTTTATATGTATATGTGTTTATATTTATGTATATATGTATATGTGTATATATATATATATTATTATTTTTTTAATTCTATTTAAAAAATATATTTATTTATTTTTCTTTCGATCTTTTCGAATATATATACATTTATATTATATATATATATATATATGTATATGTGTTTATATGTGTATATATATTTATATATGTATATGTGTGTATATATGTATATGTGTTTATATGTGTATATATATTTATATATGTATATGTGTGTATATATGTATATGTGTATATATATATATGTATATGTATATACGTATACATATGTGTATATATATGTATATGTATGTATATATGTATACATACAGTATATGTATATATATATGAAAAAAATAAATGTATGTGTGTGTATATATATATATATATATATATATATATATATATATACATATATATATATATATATATATATATATATATATATATATATATATATATATATATATATATATATATATTAGGGTTGCAACTGACGATTAATTTGATAATTGATTAATCTGTCGATTAATCGATTAATAATCGGATAAAAGAGACATACATACATATGTTTTTTTTTTCTTTTTTTTTTGTTTTTTTGTATGTATTAAGTTCTTTTTGTCAAAGAAAACATAGTTTTTGTTTCGTTGGGTCTATGTTATGCGTAGGGCTGCAACTAACGATCAATTTGATAATCGATTAATCTGTCGATTATTACTTCGATTAATCGATTAATAATCGGACAAGAGATACAAACTACATTTCTATCCTATCCAGTATTTTTTGGGGAAAAAAACAGCATACTGGCACCATACTTATTTTGATTATTGTTTCTCAGCTGTTTGTAAATGTTGCAGTTTATAAATAAAGGTTTAGTAAAAAAGATAAAAATAAAAAATAAAAAATAAAAACCTGCTCATGCGCATAGCATAGATCCAACGAATCGATGACTAAATTAATCGGCAACTATTTTAATAATCGATTTAATCGATTAGTTGTTGCAGCCCTAGTTATGCGCATGCGCAGAGGCTTTAAAAAAAATATATATATATATATATTTTTTTTAAATAATTATTTATTTATAAACTGCAACATTTACAAACAGCTGAGAAACAATAATCAAAATAAGTATGGTGCCATTATGCTGTTTTTAAAAAATAAAATACTGGAAAGGATAGAAATGTAGTTTGTCTCTTTTGTCCGATTATTAATCGATTAATCGAAGTAACAATCGACAGATTAATCGATTATCGAATTAATCATTAGTTGCAGCCCTAGTACACACACAAGTTTGGTGGCATAACGATACGTGACTAAGGTCTTGATTGTGTTGTTGCAGTCCAGGATTTCTATGGACGGAAGTCAAAGTGAAAAATGAGTACTAAATGCTAACACGTAGCTAAATGCTAACATGTGTTCTTGCAGTGGTACATGATCAGCATCGTCCACATCTACAACCGCTGGAGGAATTCCGAGATCCGATGCTACGTCAACGGTCAGCTGGTCTCCTACGGCGACATGGCCTGGCACGTCAACACCAACGACGTAAGCCCCGCCCTGATGACATCATCGCCCGTCTCGCCCCCCCCCCCCGACCGCGTGCGCCCAAAGTCGTGATGGTGTCTGTGCGTGTGTCTTCTCCTCAGAGCTACGACAAGTGTTTCCTGGGATCCTCCGAGACGGCGGACGCCAACAGGGTGTTCTGCGGTCAGCTGGGCGCCATCTACGTCTTCAGCGAAGCTCTCAATCCCGCTCAGATCTTCGCCATCCACCAGCTGGGACCCGGGTACAAGGTAAGACCGCGTCCTCATCCCAGTTGGCCGAGGAGCCAAAGTCCAACTGAAATGCTAACCGTCAGGTAGCAAGAAGTATGAGCATGCTAACACCTTGGAGCCCCCAGGTAAAAGGTAACTCCGTGTAAAAAGTGTTTAGAAATCATCCCAAGGAGACTTTGCCATGTTTCCACTCTGACACTTTTCATAAATGGCCGCTGCTACCTCTCTTCCTTTTTTTTTTTACGCTACATCTTGTTGGTAAATTTGACTAGGCGAGCAGAATTGGGGGTTAAATCACCAAAAATGATTCCCGGGCGCGGCCACCGCTGCTGCTCACTGCTCCCCTCACCTCCCAGGGTGTGATCAAGGGTGATGGGTCAAATGCAGAGAATAATTTCGCCACACTTAGTGTGTGTGTGTGACTATCATTGCTACTTTAGCTTTAACTTTAACATGTAACTGCTCTCAACAGGCTGTTAGCATGTTAGCTGTCAAGATGCTAACACCCGTGTGAAGTTGGCCCCTTTATCATTATAAATGTATTTAAATAACTACAAACATTTGTGATGCAAACTTTTTTGTCCAACTACTGTAGTTTTTTAGTTATTTATTGTTATAGTTTTTATGTTATTATAGTTTTAAGTTAATAATTATTATAGTTATATTATTATTTATTATAATTTGTATGTTATTAATTATTATAGTTTTTATGTTATTGATTATTATAGTTTTTGTTATTATAGTTTTTTATTTAATAATCATTAGAGTTATGTTATTATAATTTTTAAGTTAGTTATTATAGTTGTTATTAATTATTATAGTTATGTTATTAATTACTATAGATATATAACTTTAATTTTTATGTTATTATAGTTTTAAGTTAATAATTAATATAGTTATATTATTATTTATTATAATTTTTATGTTATTAATTATAATAGTTTTTATGTTATTGATTATTATATTTTTTTTTAGTTATTATAATTTTTATGTTATTCTAGTTTTAAGTTAATAATTATTATAGTTATATTATTATTTATTATCATTTGTATGTTATTAATTATTATAGTTTTTATGTTATTGATTATTATAGTTTGTTATTGTAGTTTTTTAATTTAATAATCATTATATTTGTTATTATTATAATTTTTAAGTTAATTATTATAGTTGTTATTAATTATTATAGTTGTCATGTTATTAATTATTATAAATATATAACTATAATGTTTATGTTGTTATTATAGTTTTTATGTTATTATAGTTTTAAGTTAATAATTATTATAGTTATATTATTATTTATTATAATTTTTATGTTATTAATTATTATAGTTTTTATGTTATTGATTATTATAGTTGTTATGTTATTGATTATTATAGTTTTTATGTTATTACTATAGTTCTTATTTAATAATCATTATAGTTATGTTAATATTATAATTTTTAAGTTAATTATTATAGTTATGTTATTAATTATTATAGTTTTTATGTTAACATGTGTTAGCATGTTAACACATGTTAACATAAAACACATTTTCTCATACACACTCCTGAAATTCTCTCATACACACTCCTGAGATTTTCTTATACACACTACTGAAATTCTCTCATACACACACTTCTGAAATTCTCTCATACACACTACTGAATTTCTCTCATACACATGACTGAAATTCTCTCATACACACTACTGAAATTCTCTCATACACATTACTGAAATTCTCTCATACACACTACTGAAATTCTCTCATACACATGACTGAAATTCTCTCATACACACTACTGAAATTCTCTCATACACACTACTGAAATTCTCTCATACACATGACTGAAATTCTCTCATACACACTACTGAAATTCTCTCATACACATTACTGAAATTCTCTCATACACACACGTCTGAAATTCTCTCATACACACTACTGAAATCCTCTCACACATTACTACAATTATCTCATACACACTACTAAAATTATCTCATACACACTACTGAAACCATCTCATCCACACTACTAAAATTCTCTCATACACACTACTGAAATGTTCTCATATACACTACTGAAATTCTCTCATACACATTACTCAAATCCTCTGACACACATTACTAAAATTATCTCATACACACTATTGAAATCCTCTTATACACACTACTGAAACCCCCTCATACACACTTCTGAAATTGTGTCATACACATTACTGAAACTCTCTCATACACACTCTGAAACCCTCTCTTCCACACTACTAAAATTCTCTCATACACACTACTGAAATGTTCTCATATACACTACTGAAATTCTCTCATACACACTATTGAAATCCTCTCATACACACTACTGAAATCCTCTCATTCACACTACTGAAATCCTCTCACACACATTACTAAAATTCTCTCATACACATTACTAAAATTCTTTAATACACATTACTAAAATTCTCTTATACACACTATTGAAATTCTGTCATACACACTTCTGAAATCCTCTCATACACACTTCTGAAATCCTCTCATGCACACTACTGAAATCCTCTCATTCACACTACTGAAACCCTCTCATTACACACTACGGAAATCCCCCCCCCTCCCCACACCAGAAGCACTGTTTTACAGTACACACCCCAGGTTAAAACAACACACACTCCAAAGTCTTCACGCCAGCGTTGACGTGCTGCTCTCACACGGGTGTTGGCGTCCCTCGCCTCGCCAGGCCCAGAAGTGGCCAATAAGGGTGTTGGTGCTTGAAACGATGGCTTTGGAGGCTGGCTAGTGCGCCACACCAGCTCGCGCTCCCCCCTGCTGCTGCTGCTTCTCCACTTTTTACTCTTGAGAGAGAAGTGTGTGTGTGTGTGTGTGTGTGTGTGTGTGTGTGTGTGTGTGTGTGTGTGTGTGTGTGTGTGTGTGTGTGTGTGTGTGTGTGTGTTCAGTAATGAGGAGTACCAAAAAAAAGGCATAAAGACGCTTCACTCGAGCAGCAAAAAAGCCTTCAGCAGAGTGAAACAGTTCAAGGTCTTCTTGTTGCTCCACTCAACATCACACACACACACACACACACACACACACACACACACACACACACACACACACACACACACACACACACACACACACACACACACACACACACACACACACACACACACACACACACACACACACACACACACACACACACACACTACATTGTGTGTGTGTGTGTGTGTGTGTGTGTGCAGTGCATACTTACATTGTTGTCTTAATTAAGCCCGCCCCCTCCTCTTCATGTTGTTATTTACTGTAGACTGCCCAGCGGGATACCTCGTGGTGGTCTACCACAAGCAGGGATGGGTACGGAAGTCGGTACTTTTATAGGCACAAAAACCGTATTCTACCGGGTATCGAGTCGTTAAAATCAAACCATACCTTTTGCTGCACACGATGCTAAACACATGGCATGTAAAAAATAAAAAAACAAATCACTCAAGCAGCACTGAGAGCGGACTCGGCCAAACTCCCTCTGTTGCCATTCCCAACACCAAGAGAGCATAATGCCTGGGAGAAAACGCCCGAACGTAAGGTAAGGCTTCCCTCTTCCGACCGGCGCTAGCTTGATGCTAATTTACATTGAATTTTCCATAGACAGGCTACTATTAGCATTGGCGATTTTAACACCCGCAAATGTGTCAATGAAAACTACAGCTAAGATCGTTGCGTAATAAGTACAATACTCACAGTACAACCACTTTGTAGGGCACAACGTGACACAATCGGCTTCCTGGAAAAATCGACTTCCCGCTTCGGGTTGTTCCGATACCAACATTTACGGCTCGTGTGCCTGGTATCGTTACAGTCGATGTCTGTGTGGATCCACCCTTTTGTTTACATTCAGGAGCGTTTACATTAGAAGTAGCTAAAATGCTGCGGACTGCGGATGGACGTTAGCCGCTAGCTCGCTAACGGCTAACGAGAGCAAGAGCCAGGCACCCCTTCGGTGTTTTATAGCTTCGACGTTATCGTGAGTTTTTAAGGCAAAATGCGTCCGTTCTCCCTCCACGCCGTTTCTGCTTGTAAGTTGCCGAACGGGCGCCTCTGCTCGTTTTACCAGTACCGGTATTTTTCAGAAGCAGCATAGCACCATTTTTAATTCATTGGTACTTTCTTTTAGTACTACTTAAAACATAGCATTCAGTAGGTAGCCTATACAGTGCTGCCATCTAGTGTCTTGGAAGTGCTACTGCATTGCAAACGAGACTCAAATGTAACAATAAAACAAGATATAACGGCACACTTATCATAATTAGCTCATTTTTTAATATATTTTTTACCGGAAATTGGTACCGGTATCGATTCCCAGGTACCGTATCGGTTCTACTGTGAAGGGATGCGCCTTGCCGTAGAAGTGTCTGTTTTTCCAGATCTGGACGGCCGCGGGAGGGGCCGTATCAGGACCCGAAGTCTCCAAGAAGATAAGGCGGACGAGCAGAGAGGGGGCAAACTCGACACCGCTCCAAGCACATTTTGTTTTTAACTGTTTATGACCCAGTTCTGGGCTGCTGCATAACGTGACCCCCTCCCCTTAGAAGCGGCCTCAGCTATGTCTCCCCTCCCCCTGTCACTCACCATTTTTCCCACTTTGACCCCCGTCCCTTCCCCCCCATCTGCGCAGAGCACGTTCAAGTTCAAGTCGGAGAGCGACATCCACCTGGCCGAGCACCACAAGCAGGTGTTGTACGACGGCAAGCTGGCCAGCGCCATCTCCTTCACGTACAACGCCAAGGCCACCGACGCTCAGCTCTGCCTGGAGTCCTCGCCGCGGGAGAACGCCTCCATCTTTGTCCACTCGCCGCACGCCCTCATGCTGCAGGTGGGTGCCGTCCGCCGCACACGTGTAGCGTGGCAAACCGTACGAGTAAAGCGGGCTCAAAGAAAAGCTAGCGTGCTAACAGTACGAGGCTAACGACAGCATGCTCACGGTTAGCATTAGTGACATTCCAAAATATACGACACTGAGGCGTATACCTGCGGAATCAGCTCAAAACTCTTAACATGCTAATGTTCGCATGCTAAAATGCTACATTAGAATGCTAACAAGTATCATCCTGAAGAGGCAAAGTGAAACTGAAATGCTAACAATTGGCCAAATAGCGTCAAGTAACAAAAAATATGAGCTAAATGAGCTAAAAAAAAAGGCTAGCATGCTAACAGTACTATGGTAAC
>NC_084735.1:9038749-9056249 GCF_033978785.1 Entelurus aequoreus
GACTTAAATGCTTCTACTGAGGTAGCATCTCTAACTGTTACCAGGAGGGCATTCCATAGTATTGGAGCCCGAATAGAAAACGCTCTATAGCCCGCAGACTTTTTTTTGGCTCTGGGAATCACTAATAAGCCGGAGTTCTTTGAACAAAGATTTCTTGTCGGGACATATGGTACAATACAATCGGCGAGATAGGCTGGAGCTAAACCGTGTAATATTTTATACGTAAGTAGTAAAACCTTAAAGTCGCATCTTAAGTGCACAGGAAGCCAGTGCAAGTGAGCCAGTATAGGTGTAATATGATCAAACTTTCTTGTTTTTGTCAAAAGCCTTGTATAAATTGGTTTCTCTTAAAGGTTTAGCATGTATAATGTGGTTTCTCTTCACAAATTTAACATGTAGCTTCTCTTAAAGGTTTAGCATGTAGCATGTGGTTTCTCTTAAAGGTTTAGTATGTATAAATTGTTTTTTCTTAAAGGTTTAGCATGTAGCTTCTCTTAAAGGTTTAGCATGTAGCATGTGGTTTCTCTTAAAGGTTTAGTATGTATAAATTGGTTTTTCTTAAAGGTTTAGCATGTAGCTTCTCTTAAAGGTTTAGCATGTATAAATTGGTTTCTCTTAAAGGTTTAGCATGTATAAATTGGTTTCTCTTAAAGGTTTAGCATGTATAATGTGGTTTCTCTTCACAAATTTAACATGTAGCTTCTCTTAAAGGTTTAGCATGTAGCATGTGGTTTCTCTTAAAGGTTTAGTATGTATAAATTGGTTTTTCTTAAAGGTTTAGCATGTAGCTTCTCTTAAAAGTTTAGCATGTAGCTTCTCTTAAAGGTTTAGCATGTATAAATTGGTTTCTCTTAAAGGTTTAGCATGTATAAATTGGTTTCTCTTAAAGGTTTAGCATGTAGCTTCTCTTTAAGGTTCAGCATGTAGCTTCTCTTAAAGGTTTAGCATGTATAAATTGGTTTCTCTTAAAGGTTTAGCATGTAGCTTCTCTTAAAGGTTTAGCATGTATAAATTGGTTTCTCTTAAAGGTTTAGCATGTATAAATTGGTGTCTCTTAAAGGTTTAGCATGTAACTTCTCTTAAAGGTTTAGCATGTAGCTTCTCTTAAAGGTTTAGCATGTATAAATTGGTTTCTCTTAAAGGTTTAGCATGTATAAATTGGTTTCTCTTATAGGTTTAGCATGTATAATGTGGTTTCTTTTAAAAGTTTAGCATGTAGCTTCTCTTAAAGGTTTATCATGTAACACGTGGTTTCTCTTCACAAATGTAACGTGTAGCTTCTCTTAAAGGTTTAGCATGTATAATGGGGTTTCTCTTAAAGGTTTAGCATGTAACATGTGGTTTCTCTTCGCAAATTTAACATGTAGCTTCTCTTAAAGGTTTAGCATGTATGTGGTTTCTTTTAAAGGTTTAGCATGTAGCTTCTCTTAAAGGTTTAGCATGTAACATGTGGTTTCTCTTAAAGGTTTAGCATGTATAATGTGGTTTCTCTTCACACATTTAACATGTAGCTTCTCTTAAAGGTTTAGCATGTAACATGTGGTTTCTCTTCACACATTTAACATGTAGCTTCTCTTAAAGGTTTAGCATGTATAATGTGGTTTCTCTTAAAGGTTTAGCATGTAATATGTGGTTTCTCTTAAAGGTTTAGCATGTAATATGTGGTTTATCTTCACACATTTAACATGTAGCTTCTCTTAAAGGTTTAGCATGTATAATGTGGTTTCTCTTAAAGGTTTAGCATGTAGCTTCTCTTAAAGGTTTAGCATGTAACATGTGGTTTCTCTTCACACATTTAACATGTAGCTTCTCTTAAAGGTTTAGCATGTATAATGTGGTTTCTCTTGAAGGTTTAGCATGTAGCTTCTCTTAAAGGTTTAGCATGTAACATGTGGTTTCTCTTCACACATTTAACATGTAGCTTCTCTTAAAGGTTTAGCATGTATAATGTGGTTTCTCTTAAAGGTTTAGCATGTAATATGTGGTTTCTCTTAAAGGTTTAGCATGTAATATGTGGTTTCTCTTCACACATTTAACATGTAGCTTCTCTTAAAGGTTTAGCATGTATAATGTGGTTTCTCTTAAAGGTTTAGCATGTATAATGTGGTTTCTCTTAAAGGTTTAGCATGTATAATGTGGTTTCTCTTAAAGGTTTAGCATGTAATATGTGGTTTCTCTTCACAAATTTAACATGTAGCTTTTCTTAAAGGTTTAGCATGTATAATGTGGTTTCTCTTAAAGGTTTAGCATGTATAATGTGGTTTCTCTTAAAGGTTTAGCATGTAATATGTGGTTTCTCTTCACAAATTTAACATGTAGCTTCTCTTAAAGGTTTAGCATGTATAATGTGGTTTCTCTTAAAGGTTTAGCATGTAGCTTCTCTTAAAGGTTTAGCATGTAACATGTGGTTTCTCTTCAAAAATGTAACATGTAGTTTCTCTCAAAGGTTTAGCATGTTGTTTTTCTTAAAAGTTTAGCATGTAGCTTGTGTTAAAAGTTTAGCATGTAGCTTGTGTTAAAAGTTTAGCATGTAGCTTGTGTTAAAAGTTTAGCATGTAGCTTGTGTTAAAAGTGTAGCATGTAGCTTGTGTTAAAAGTTGAGCATGTAGCTTGTGTTAAAAGTTGAGTATTGATGTGGTTGCAGGTGCAGCTGTCTCTCTACACCTACCTGTCGTCAGAGTTCATCGGCACGGCAACCATCTACTCCACCATCAGGCGTGTGGGCACGGTGCTGCAGCTCATGCACACCCTCAAGTACTACTACTGGGCGGTACACCCTCTGGACTGCAGCGCCATCACACCCAAGGGCCTCGGTAAGGAGCGCCACCTCTCCATTTGACTTCAGTCCCTGCGTCAGGTTGCCGTGGCGACTGACGGGCTTGATTGGCAGATGTGTTGGGAGGCCATGTTGTCTTTGACTGCTGCTGGGATTTAGCCTCATTTAACTACCATGTTAGCAATTAGCACGCTAACAGTCTGTCACCTCTCAAATATGTCAGCACACCCGTTAACACGCTCGTTATAGCGTGTGTGTGTGTGTGTGTGTGTGTGTGTGTGTGTGTGTGTGTGTTTGTGTGATGTGACTTCACATTCTTTATTTACATTAGATCACTTTATTTACAATAAATCACATACTTTTATTTACATTAAATCACATTAATTATTGTTATTTCCATCAAATCAGTCATTATTTTCATACTTTACTTTTATTTCCATTAAATCACATACTTTATGTTTATTTACACTGAATCACATACTTTTATTTGCAATAAATCACATATTACTTTTATTTACATGAAATCACATATTTATTTACATTAAAACACATACTTTACATTTATTTACATTAAATCACATACTTTACTTTTATTTACATTAAAATACATACTTTTATTTACATTAAATCACATACATTACTTTATTTACATTAAACACGTTACATTTATTTACATTAAACCACATTATTATTTATATACATTAAATCACATACTTTTATTTACATTAAACCACATTATTTACATTTATATACATTAAATCACATACTTTTATTTACATTAAACCACATTATTTACATTATATACATTAAATCACATACTTTTATTTACATTAAACCACATTATTATTTATATACATTAAATCACATACTTTTATTTACATTAAACCACATTATTTACATTTATATACATTAAATCACATACTTTTATTTACATTAAACCACATTATTTACATTTATATACATTAAATCACATGCTTTTATTTACATTAAACCACATTATTATTTATATACATTAAATCACATACTTTTATTTACATTAAACCACATTATTTACATTTATATACATTAAATCACATACTTTTATTTACATTAAACCACATTATTTACATTTATATACATTAAATCACATACTTTTATTTACATTAAATCACATTATTTACATGAAATCACATACTTTGATTTACATTAAATCACATTTTTACATTTATTTACATTAAATCACATACTTTTATTTACATTAAACCACATTATTTACATTTATATACATTAAATCACATGCTTTTATTTACATTAAACCACATTATTATTTATATACATTAAATCACATACTTTTATTTACATTAAACCACATTATTTACATGTATATACATTAAATCACATACTTTTATTTACATTAAACCACATTATTTACATTTATATACATTAAATAACATACTTTTATTTACATTAAATCACATTATTTACATGAAATCACATACTTTGATTTACATTAAATCACATTTTTACATTTATTTACATTAAATCACATACTTTTATTTACATTAAACCACATTATTTACATTTATATACATTAAATCACATTTTTTACATTTATTTACATTAAATCACATACTTTTATTTACATTAAACCACATTATTTACATGTATATACATTAAATCACATACTTTTATTTACATTAAACCACATTATTTACATTTATATACATTAAATCACATACATTTATTTACATTCAACCACATTATTTACATTTATATACATTAAATCCCATACTTTTATTTACATTAAACCACATTATTTACATGAAATCACATACTTTGATTTACATTAAATCACATTTTTTACATTTATTTACATTAAATCACATACTTTTATTTACATTAAACCACATTATTTACATTTATATACATTAAATCACATACTTTTATTTACATTAAACCACATTATTTACATTTATATACATTAAATCACATACTTTTATTTACATCAAACCACATTATTTACATTTATATAAATTAAATCACATACTTTTATTTACATTAAACCACATTATTTACATTTATATACATTAAATCACATACTTTTATTTACATTAAACCACATTATTATTTATATACATTAAATCACATACTTTTATTTACATTAAACCACATTATTTACATTTATATACATTAAATCACATACTTTTATTTACATTAAACCACATTATTTACATTTATATACATTAAATCACATACTTTTATTTACATTAAACCACATTATTATTTATATACATTAAATCACATACTTTTATTTACATTAAACCACATTTTTTACATTTATTTACATTAAATCACATACTTTTATTTACATTAAACCACATTATTTACATTTATATACATTAAATCACATACTTTTATTTACATTAAACCACATTATTTACATTTGTATACATTAAATCACATACTTTTATTTACATCAAACCACATTATTTACATTTATATACATTAAATCACATACTTTTATTTACATTAAACCACATTATTTACATTTATATACATTAAATCACATACTTTTATTTACATCAAACCACATTATTTACATTTATATACATTAAATCACATACTTTTATTTACATTAAACCACATTATTATTTATATACATTAAATCACATACTTTTATTTACATTAAACCACATTATTTACATTTATATACATTAAATCACATACTTTTATTTACATTAAACCACATTATTTACATTTATATACATTAAATCACATACTTTTATTTACATTAAATCACATTATTTACATGGAATCACATACTTTTATTTACGTTATATCACATTTTTTACATTTATTTACATTAAATCATACTTTTATTTACATTAAACCACATTATTTACATTTATATACATTAAATCACATACTTTTATTTACATTAAACCACATTATTTACATTTATATACATTAAATCATATACTTTTATTTACATTAAATCACATTATTTACATGAAATCACATACTTTTATTTACATTAAATCACATTTTTTACATTTATTTACATTAAATCACATACTTTTATTTACAATAGATCACATACATTACATGTATTTACATTAATTCTGTCAGGTTCAAACACCGATGACATCTATTAAACAGACAAAGAAGCAAGGAATTAAACAGAGACAGAATAGAATTTGGCTCAATTGAGGAGAAACGTCTGGGCTGTACTCTTGGACAGTCTTCACCACGCTCTGATAAAAGATTGTACGCTTCCTCTTTTATTTTGGACTTTCCCTGATTACATGGCAACAGCTGTTTCTAAAGGGAGGGGGGTCGTAAACAGCCGTAGCCTTTGGTTACGAAACAGTTCAAAGAAAAGGTGCCTGGAGGGGAGTCAGGTCCTGCTTCCTCTCCGCTTTGTAGATCTCAGGTCAAGACAAAATCTTCCTGTGGATTACAATGCATCAAAGAAACCCACACCTTCATGTCGCTTCCCATCCTACACAGTGGAGTTTTACAAGCCTTTTGATTGGCAAGATCAAAGACAGCTTTTGTCTGCTCGCCGGGAACTCATTGAAACGCAACATTTTGTGGTAACTTAGATTCAATTATTCTGACAAATTCACATACATTTATTTATTTAAATTAAATCACATACTTAATTTTTCTTTTTCTTTTTCTTTTTTTTCAACAATGACAGTTTTTGATACAAAACTAATTCAGAACATTGATTCATTATTCTTTTTTAATTTAAAAAAAATTCAGATCATTGATTTTAATTCATTATTTTTTGAGCAATGACAGTTTTTAAATAATAAAAAAAATCATAACATTGATTTTAATTCATTATTATATTTTGAGCAATGGCAGTTTTTAATAATAAAAAAAATAATACGATTGATTTTAATTCATTATATTTTGAGCAATGAAAGTTTTTAATAATACAAAAAAATCATAACATTGATTTTAATTCATTATATTTTGAGCAATGACAGTTTTTAATAATAAAAAAATCATAACATTGATTTTAATTCATTATTATATTTTGAGCAATGACAGTTTTTAATAATAAAAAAATCATAACATTGATTTTAATTCATTATTACATTTTGAGCAATGGCATTTTTTAATAATAAAAAAAATAATACGATTGATTTTAATTAATTATATTTTGAGCAATGGCAGTTTTTAATAATAATAAAATCAAAACATTGATTTTAATTCATTATTATCTTTTGAGCAATGACAGTTTTTAATAATACAAAAAAATCACAACATTGGTTTTAATTCATTATATTTTGAGCAATGACAATTTTTAATGATAAAAAAATCATAACATTGATTTTAATTCATTATTATATTTTGAGCAATGACAGTTTTTAATAATTAAAAAAATCATAACATTGATTCATTATTACATTTTGAGCAATGGCATTCTTTAATAATAAAAAAAATAATACGATTGATTTTAATTAATTATATTTTGAGCAATGACAGTTTTTAATAATAATAAAATCAAAACATTGATTTTAATTCATTATTATCTTTTGAGCAATGACCGTTTTTAATAATACAAAAAAATCACAACATTGGTTTTAATTCATTATATTTTGAGCAATGACCATTTTTAATGATAAAAAAATCATAACATTGATTTTAATTCATTATTATATTTTGAGCAATGGCAGTTTTTAATTTAAAAAAAATCATAACATTGATTTTAATGCATTATTATCTTTTTAGCAATGGGGGTTTTTAATAAAAAAATTCATAACATTGATATTAATTCATTATATTTTGAGCAATGACAGTTTTTAATTTAAAAAAAATCATAAGATTGATTTTAATGCATTATTATCTTTTTAGCAATGACAGTTTTTAATAATAAAAAAATCATTACATTGATTTTAATTCATTATTATATTTTGAGCAATGGCAGTTTTTAATAATAAAAAAATCATAACATTGATTTTAATTCATTATTATATTTTGAGCAATGGCAGTTTTTAATTTAAAAAAAAATCATAACATTGATTTTAATGCATTATCTTTTTAGCAATGGCAGTTTTTAATAAAAAAAAATTAATAACATTGATTTTAATTCATTATTACATTTTGAGCAATGGCATTTTTTAATAATAAAAAAAATAATACGATTGATTTTAATTAATTATATTTTGAGCAATGACAGTTTTTAATAATAATAAAATCAAAACATTGATTTTAATTAATTATTATCTTTTGAGCAATGACAGTTTTTAATAATACAAAAAAATCACAACATTGGTTTTATTCATTATATTTTGAGCAATGACCATTTTTAATGATAAAAAAATCATAACATTGATTTTAATTCATTATTATATTTTGAGCAATGGCAGTTTTTAATTTTAAAAAATCATAACATTGATTTTAATGCATTATCTTTTTAGCAATGGCAGTTTTTAATAAAAAAATTCATAACATTGATTTTAATTCATTATATTTTGAGCAATGGCAGTTTATAATAAAAAAATCATAACATTGATTTTAATTCATTATTATATTTTGAGCAATGGCAGTTTTTAATTTAAAAAAAAATCATAACATTGATTTTAATGCATTATCTTTTTAGCAATGGCAGTTTTTAATAAAAAAAATTCATAACATTGATTTTAATTCATTATTATATTTTGAGCAATGGTAGTTTTTAATTTAAAAAAAAAATCATAACATTGATTTTAATGCACTATTATCTTTTTAGCAATTGCAGTTCTTAATTAAAAAATTCATAACATTCATTTTAATTCATTATATTTTGAGCAATGACAGTTTTTAATAATAAAAAACATAACATTGATTTTAACTCATTATTATATTTTGAGCAATGGCAGTTTTTAATAATAAAAAACATAATACGATTGGTGTTAATTCATTATATTTTGAACAATGGCAGTTTTTAATAATAATAAAATCAAAACATTGATTTTAATTCATTATTATCTTTTGAGCAATGGCAGTTTTTAATAATACAAAAAAATCACAACATTGATTTTAATTCATTATATTTTGAGCAATGACAGTTTTTAATAATAAAAAAATCATAACATTGATTTTAATTCATTATTATCTTTTTAGCAATGGCAGTTTTTAATTAAAAAAATTCATAACATTGATTTTAATTCATTATATTTTGAGCAATGACAGTTTTTAATAATAAAAAAAATCATAACATTGATTTACTGGTGCGTGTACAGGCAGAGTTTGTGTTGGGAGTGTGGTCCAGATCTACACAACCTGATGAACTTATCCAGGATGAAACACGTGTATTTACCTGCAAGTGTGTGTGTGTGTGTGTGTGTGTGTGTGTGTGTGTGTGTGTGTGTGTGTGTGTGTGTGTGTGTGTGTGTGTGTGTGTGTGTGTGTGTGTGTGTGTGTGTGTGTGTGTGTGTGTGTGTGTGTGTGTGTGTGTGTGTGTGTGTGTGTGTGTGTGTGTCCTCAGATGGACCACGGCCGTCCCAAAAAGAGATCATCTCTTTGCGAGCCTTCATGCTGCTCTTCCTCAAGCAGCTCATACTCAAGGTAGGTCATGTGCACTCTGCCCCACATCTTAAATATCTTCTTGTGGTTTCTCTTAAAACTACAGCATGTAGCTCATTTCACAACTGTAGCATGTAGCTTATTTCAAAAGTTTAGCATGTAGCATGTAGTTCCTCTTGAAGTTTAGCAAGTAGTTTCTCTTAAAGTTTAGCATGTAGCATGTAGTTTCTCTTAAAGTTCAGCATGTATCGTGTAGTTTCTTTCAAAAGTTTAGCATGTAGTTTTTCTTAAAATTTTTGCATATAGCATGCCGTTTCTCTTAAATGTTTAGCATGTAGCATGTGGTTTCTATTAAAGTTTAGCATGTAGCATGTAGTTTCTCTTAAAGTTTAACATGTATTGTGCAGTTTCTTTCAAAAGTTTAGCATGTAGCATGTAGTTTCTCTTAAAGTTTAACATGTATTGTGCAGTTTCTTTCAAAAGTTTAGCATGTAGCATGTAGTTTCTTTCAAAAGTTTAGCACGTTGTTTCTCTTAAAAGTTTAGCATGTTGTTTTTTCAAAAGTTTAGCGTTTATTTGTCTTAAATTTTTTGCAAATAGCATGTAGTCTATCTTAAATGTTTAGCATGTAGTTTCTCTTAAAGTTAAGCATGTAACGTGCTGTTTATTTAAAAAGTTTAGCATGTAGCATGCAGTTTATTTCAAAAGTTTAACATGTAGCATGTAGTTTCTCTTAAATGTGTAGCATGTAGTTTCTTTCAAAAGCTTAACATGTAGCATGTAGTTTCTCTTAAATGTGTAGCATGTAGTTTCTCTTAAATGTGTAGCATGTAGTTTCTCTTAAAGTTCAGCATGTATAGTGTAGTTTCTTTCAAAAGTTTAGCTTGTAGCATGTTGTTTCTTTCAAAAGTTTAGCATGTAGTTTCTCTTCAAAGTTTAGCATGTAGTTTCTCTTCAAAGTTTAGCATCTAACGTGCTGTTTCTTTCAAAAGTTTAACATGTAGCATGTAGTTTATTTCAAAAGCTTAGCATGTAGCATGTTGTTTCTCTTAAATGTGTAGCATGTAGTTTCTCTTAAATGTGTAGCATGTAGTTTATCTTAAAGTTCAGCTTGTATAGTGTAGTTTCTTTCAAAAGTTTAGCATGTAGCATGTTGTTTCTTTCAAAAGTTTAGCGTGTAGTTTCCCTTCAAAGTTTAGCATGTAGTTTCTCTTCAAAGTTTAGCATGTCATTTTTTCAAAAGTTTAGCATGTAGTTTCTCTTACATTTTTTGCATATAGCATATAGTTTCTCTTAAATGTTTAGCATGTAGTTTCTCTTAAAGTTTAGCATGTAACGTGCTGTTTCTTTCAAAAGTTTAACATGTAGCATGTAGTTTATTTCAAAAGCTTAACATGTAGTTTCTCTTCAAGGTTTAGCATGTAGCATGTAGTTTTTTAAAAAGTTTAGCATGTAGTTTATCTTAAAAAAAATGAATACAGCATGTAGTTTCTCTTAAAATTGTTGCAGATAGCATGTAGTTTCTCTTAGTTTAGCATGTGACGTGCTGTTTATTTCAAAAGTTTAGCATGTAGTTTCTTTCAAAGGTTTAACATGTAGTTTCTCTTAAAAGTTTAGCATATAGCATGTAGTTTTTTTTTTAAAGTTTAGAATGTAGCATGTAGTTTTTTTTTTAAAGTTTAGCATGTAGTTTCTCTTAAATATTTAGCATGTAGTTTCTCTTAAAGTTTAGCATGTAGCATGCAGTTTATTTCAAAAGTTTAACATGTAGCATGTAGTTTCTCTTAAATTTGTAGCATGTAGTTTCTCTTAAAGTTCAACATGTATCGTGTAGTTTCTTTCAAAAGTTTAGCATGTAGTTTCTCTTCAAAATTTAGCATGTAGCATGTAGTTCCTCTTAAAGTTTAGCATGTAACGTGCTGTTTCTCTCAAAAGTTTAACAAGTAGCATGCAGTTTATTTCAAAAGTTTAGCATGTATCATGTGGTTTTTTCAAAAGTTTAACATGTAGTTTTTCATACAATTTTTGCATATAGCATGTAGTTTCTCTTAAATGTTTAGCATATAGCATGTAGTTTCTTTCAAAAGTTTAGCATGTAGTTTCACTTAAAAGTTTAGCATGTAGCATGTAGTTTTCTCAAAAGTTTAGCATGTATTTTCTCTTTAAAAATTTGCATATAGCATGTAGTTTCTCTTTAAAAATGTGCATATAGCATGTAGTTTCTCTTAAATATTTAGCATGTAGTTTCTCTTAAAGTTTAGCATGTAGCATGCAGTTTATTTCAAAAGTTTGACATGTAGCATGTAGTTTCTCTTAAAGTTTAGCATGTAACATGCAGTTTATTTCAAAAGTTTAACATGTAGCATGTAGTTTCTCTTAAATTTGTAGCATGTAGTTTCTCTTAAAGTTCAACATGTATCGTGTAGTTTCTTTCAAAAGTTTAGCATGTAGTTTCTCTTCAAAATTTAGCATGTAGCATGTAGTTTTTTCAAAAGTTTAGCATGTAGTTTCTCTTCAAAATTTAGCATGTAGCATGTAGTTTTTTCAAAAGTTTAGCATGTAGTTTCTCTTAAATATTTAGCATGTAGTTTCTCTTAGAGTTTAGCATGTAACATGTAGTTTCTCTTAGAGTTTAGCATGTAACATGTAGTTTCTTTCAAAAGTTTAGTGTGTAGTTTCTCCTAAATGATTAGCATGTAACATGTAGCATCACCTAAAAGATTAGCATGTAGCGTGTAGCATCACCTAAAAGATTAGCATGTAGCATGTAGCATCACCTAAAAGATTAGCATGTAGCGTGTAAGAAGTGTGTTTGATGTTGTCAGGACCGCGGGGTGAAGGAGGACGAGCTTCAGAGTGTGCTCAACTACCTGCTGACCATGCACGAGGTGAGTGGTAGAAGTAAACATGATGAGTGGTAGTGGTAAACATGATGAGTGGTAGAGGTAAACATGATGAGTGGTAGAGGTAAACATGATGAGTGGTAGTGGTACACATGATGAGTGGTAGTGGTAAACACGATGAGTGGTAGTGGTAAACATGATGAGTGGTAGTGGTAAACATGATGAGTGGTAGTGGTAAACATGATGAGTGGTAGAGGTAAACATGATGAGTGGTAGAGGTAAACATGATGAGTGGTAGAGGTAAACATGATGAGTGGTAGTGGTACACATGATGAGTGGTAGTGGTAAACACGATGAGTGGTAGTGGTAAACATGATGAGTGGTAGTGGTACACACGATGAGTGGTAGTGGTAAACATGATGAGTGGTGGTGGTAAACACGATGAGTGGTAGTGGTAAACATGATGAGTGGTAGTGGTAAACATGATGAGTGGTAGTGGTAAACATGATGAGTGGTAGTGGTAAAGATGATGAGTGGTAGTGGTAAACATGATGAGTGGTAGTAGTAAAGATGATGAGTGGTAGTGGTAAAGATGATGAGTGGTAGTGGTAAACATGATGAGTGGTAGTGGTAAACATGATGAGTTGTAGTGGTAAACATGATGAGTGGTAGTGGTAAAGATGATGAGTGGTAGTGGTAAAGATGATGAGTGGTAGTGGTAAACATGATGAGTGGTAGTGGTAAACATGATGAGTGGTAGTGGTAAACATGATGAGTGGTAGTGGTAAAGATGATGATTGGTAGTGGTAAACATGATGGGTGGTAGTAGTAAAGATGATGAGTGGTAGTGGTAAACATGATGAGTGGTAGTGGTAAACATGATGAGTTGTAGTAGTAAACATGATGAGTGGTAGTGATAAACATGATGAGTGGTAGTAGTAAAGATGATGAGTGGTAGTGGTAAACATGATGAGTGGTAGTAGTAAAGATGATGAGTGGTAGTGGTAAACATGATGAGTGGTAGTAGTAAACACGATGAGTGGTAGTGGTAAACATGATGAGTGGTAGTGGTAAAGATGATGAGTGGTAGTGGTAAACATGATGAGTGGTAGTGGTAAAGATGATGAGTGGTAGTGGTAAAGATGATGAGTGGTAGTAGTAAACACGATGAGTGGTAGTGGTAAACATGATGAGTGGTAGTAGTAAACACGATGAGTGGTAGTGGTAAAGATGATGAGTGGGAGTGGTACACACGATGAGTGGTAGTGGTAAACATGATGAGTGGTAGTGGTAAAGATGATGAGTGGTAGTGGTAAACATGATGAGTGGTAGTAGTAAAGATGATGAGTGGTAGTGGTAAACATGATGAGTGGTAGTGGTAAACATGATGAGTTGTAGTGGTAAACATGATGAGTGGTAGTGGTAAACATGATGAGTGGTAGTAGTAAACATGATGAGTGGTAGTGGTAAACATGATGAGTGGTAGTAGTAAACATGATGAGTGGTCGAGGTAAACATGATGAGTGGTAGTGGTACACATGATGAGTGGTAGTGGTAAACATGATGAGTGGTAGTGGTAAAGATGATGAGTGGTAGTGGTAAACATGATGAGTTGTAGTAGTAAACATGATGAGTGGTAGTGATAAACATGATGAGTGGTAGTAGTAAAGATGATGAGTGGTAGTGGTAAACATGATGAGTGGTAGTAGTAAAGATGATGAGTGGTAGTGGTAAACATGATGAGTGGTAGTAGTAAACACGATGAGTGGTAGTGGTAAACATGATGAGTGGTAGTGGTAAAGATGATGAGTGGTAGTGGTAAACATGATGAGTGGTAGTGGTAAAGATGATGAGTGGTAGTGGTAAAGATGATGAGTGGTAGTAGTAAACACGATGAGTGGTAGTGGTAAACATGATGAGTGGTAGTAGTAAACACGATGAGTGGTAGTGGTAAAGATGATGAGTGGGAGTGGTACACACGATGAGTGGTAGTGGTAAACATGATGAGTGGTAGTGGTAAAGATGATGAGTGGTAGTGGTAAACATGATGAGTGGTAGTAGTAAAGATGATGAGTGGTAGTGGTAAACATGATGAGTGGTAGTGGTAAACATGATGAGTTGTAGTGGTAAACATGATGAGTGGTAGTGGTAAACATGATGAGTGGTAGTAGTAAACATGATGAGTGGTAGTGGTAAACATGATGAGTGGTAGTAGTAAACATGATGAGTGGTCGAGGTAAACATGATGAGTGGTAGTGGTACACATGATGAGTGGTAGTGGTAAACATGATGAGTGGTAGTGGTAAAGATGATGAGTGGTAGTGGTAAACATGATGAGTGGTAGTGGTAAACACGATGAGTGGTAGTGGTAAACATGATGAGTGGTAGTAGTGAAGATGATGAGTGGTAGTGGTAAACATGATGAGTGGTAGTGGTAAACATGATGAGTGGTAGTGGTACACATGATGAGTGGTAGTGGTACACATGATGAGTGGTAGTGGTAAACACGATGAGTGGTAGTGGTAAAGATGATGAGTGGTAGTGGTAAACATGATGAGTGGTAGTAGTAAAGATGATGAATGGTAGTGGTAAACATGATGAGTGGTAGTGGTAAACATGATGAGTTGTAGTAGTAAACATGATGAGTGGTAGTGGTAAACATGATGAGTGGTAGTGGTACACATGATGAGTGGTAGTGTTACACATGATGAGTGGTAGTGGTAAACACGATGAGTGGTAGTGGTAAAGATGATGAGTGGTAGTGGTAAACATGATGAGTGGTAGTAGTAAAGATGATAAGTGGTAGTGGTAAACATGATAAGTGGTAGTGGTAAAGATGATGAGTGGTAGTGGTAAACATGATGAGTGGTAGTGGTAAACACGATGAGTGGTAGTAGTAAACACGATGAGTGGTAGTAGTAAACACGATGAGTGGTAGTAGTAAACACGATGAGTGGTAGTGGTAAACATGATGAGTGGTAGTGGTAAACATGATGAGTGGTAGTGGTAAACATGATGAGTGGTAGTGGTAAACACGATGAGTGGTAGTGGTAAAGATGATGAGTGGTAGTGGTAAAGATGATGAGTGGTAGTGGTAAACATGATGAGTGGTAGTGGTAAACATGATGAGTGGTAGTGGTAAACATGATGAGTGGTAGTGGTAAACATGATGAGTGGTAGTGGTAAAGATGATGATTGGTAGTGGTAAACATGATGGGTGGTAGTAGTAAAGATGATGAGTGGTAGTGGTAAACATGATGAGTGGTAGTGGTAAACATGATGAGTTGTAGTAGTAAACATGATGAGTGGTAGTGATAAACATGATGAGTGGTAGTAGTAAAGATGATGAGTGGTAGTGGTAAAGATGATGAGTGGTAGTGGTAAACATGATGAGTGGTAGTAGTAAACACGATGAGTGGTAGTGGTAAACATGATGAGTGGTAGTGGTAAAGATGATGAGTGGTAGTGGTAAACATGATGAGTGGTAGTGGTAAAGATGATGAGTGGTAGTGGTAAAGATGATGAGTGGTAGTAGTAAACACGATGAGTGGTAGTGGTAAACATGATGAGTGGTAGTAGTAAACACGATGAGTGGTAGTGGTAAAGATGATGAGTGGGAGTGGTACACACGATGAGTGGTAGTGGTAAACATGATGAGTGGTAGTGGTAAAGATGATGAGTGGTAGTGGTAAACATGATGAGTGGTAGTAGTAAAGATGATGAGTGGTAGTGGTAAACATGATGAGTGGTAGTGGTAAACATGATGAGTTGTAGTGGTAAACATGATGAGTGGTAGTGGTAAACATGATGAGTGGTAGTAGTAAACATGATGAGTGGTAGTGGTAAACATGATGAGTGGTAGTAGTAAACATGATGAGTGGTCGAGGTAAACATGATGAGTGGTAGTGGTACACATGATGAGTGGTAGTGGTAAACATGATGAGTGGTAGTGGTAAAGATGATGAGTGGTAGTGGTAAACATGATGAGTGGTAGTGGTAAACACGATGAGTGGTAGTGGTAAACATGATGAGTGGTAGTAGTGAAGATGATGAGTGGTAGTGGTAAACATGATGAGTGGTAGTGGTAAACATGATGAGTGGTAGTGGTACACATGATGAGTGGTAGTGGTACACATGATGAGTGGTAGTGGTAAACACGATGAGTGGTAGTGGTAAAGATGATGAGTGGTAGTGGTAAACATGATGAGTGGTAGTAGTAAAGATGATGAGTGGTAGTGGTAAACATGATGAGTGGTAGTGGTAAACATGATGAGTTGTAGTAGTAAACATGATGAGTGGTAGTGGTAAACATGATGAGTGGTAGTGGTACACATGATGAGTGGTAGTGTTACACATGATGAGTGGTAGTGGTAAACACGATGAGTGGTAGTGGTAAAGATGATGAGTGGTAGTGGTAAACATGATGAGTGGTAGTAGTAAAGATGATAAGTGGTAGTGGTAAACATGATAAGTGGTAGTGGTAAAGATGATGAGTGGTAGTGGTAAACATGATGAGTGGTAGTGGTAAACACGATGAGTGGTAGTGGTAAACACGATGAGTGGTAGTAGTAAACACGATGAGTGGTAGTAGTAAACACGATGAGTGGTAGTAGTAAACACGATGAGTGGTAGTGGTAAACACGATGAGTGGTAGTGGTAAAGATGATGAGTGGGAGTGGTACACACGATGAGTGGTAGTGGTAAACACGATGAGTGGTAGTGGTAAACACGATGAGTGGTAGTGGTAAAGATGATGAGTGGGAGTGGTACACACGATGAGTGGTAGTGGTAAACACGATGAGTGGTAGTGGTAAAGACGATGAGTGGTAGTGGTAAACATGCGTTGGTGTGCAGGACGAGAACATGATGAGTGGTAGTGGTAAAGACGATGAGTGGTAGTGGTGAACACGATGAGTGGTAGTGGTAAAGACGATGAGTGGTAGTGGTAAACATGCGTTGGTGTGCAGGACGAGAACATTCACGACGTGCTGCAGCTGCTGGTGGCTCTGATGTCAGAACACCCCGCCTCCATGATACCTGCCTTCGACCAGAGGAACGGCATCAGGTGAGGGCGTCCTAACTTTGTCCTCAGCTATAAAAATGTTTAAAAAATAATTGCTTTGATTTCCAAAGCTTCAATCTTGCAATCTATCTGTCATATCAAGTTGTTTTTGATGTTTTCTGCCCTTTTTGTTAAAAAAAAAACAACAGTTTTTTAATGGCAAAAATGCAAAATATATATTTTTATACGTAATATAAAATGTAATATTTGATGTGAAGTAATTGGAGCCTTCAATAGGTAAATAATTGATTTTGATTTATTATTATTATTATTATTGTTTTCTTGGGGATCAAAATAAAAATAGGATGTATGTGTGTA
>NC_084735.1:9058749-9083749 GCF_033978785.1 Entelurus aequoreus
TTACTTTCAACACTTAAATCTCACTATAAGTTTTTATTATTATTATTTTGTATGTTTAAGGTTTAGAATTAGTTTTTTTTTGGCAAACACACAAAAATATGCAATTGTTTTTCCCAACAAATATTTCAAAGTGTAATAATTGATGTGAAGTAATTAGATCAATAATTCATAACAACATTGATTTATCAATATAATTATTTAACTGATTATTATTATTATGTGTGCCAGGGTGATCTGCAAGCTGCTGGCCTCCAAGAGCGAGAGTATTCGAGTCCAGGCCCTCAAAGTACTCGGATACTTCCTCAAGCACCTGGGACACAAGTCAGTTCTCCCTCCGTCTCCGCCCGCTGAATGTGCGCCTGCTTGACGAATGAAACGCTCCCTGTTGTTGTTGTTGTGTGTGTGTGTGTGCAGGAGGAAGGTGGAGATCATGCACACCCACAGTCTGTTCACGCTGCTGGGTGAGAGGCTGATGATGCACACCAACAACGTCTCCATCACCACCTACAACACTCTGTACGAGGTACGTGGTTGGCCCGCTCGTTGCCACGGCGCCCAGCCCTCACTCCACCCCCCCCCCCCCACCCCCCTGTTCCTCCGCTTCCAGATCCTGACGGAGCAGGTGTGCACCCAGGTGGTCCACAAGCCACACCCCGAGCCCGACTCCACCATCAAGATTCAAAACCCCAGTAAGTCCCCCCCCCCCCCGATGGCTAACGTTGCTATGGTAACGCGGCTAAGGCTAACATGTTAGCATGTCTAATTAAATTAATCATGCTAACATTATATTTATCTGGAATGTTTTCATCTAATTGGTGTTAATTATGATGCTAATTATATGCTAATGTTGCTAATTTAGCATCTGTAATCTGGTTGGATTTTAATAAAAAAATGCTAACTAGTTTCAATAAACTAATGTTAAATAAAAAGCACTTAATATCTATCATCATTTTCCTCACATCTAATTAGCTCTTAATCAATCATTCTAATTAGATGCTAATGCTAACATTGCTACCTAGTTCATATTGTTGTCCTATCTAACTACTGTAGACGCTAATCAATCATGCTAATAAGATGCTAATGCTTACATTGCTAACTTATCCATAATGTTGTCCTGCAGTATCTCACTACTGTAGATGCTAATCAATCATGCTAATTAGTTGGTAATGCTAACATTGATAACTCATCTGTAATGTTGTCCTATCTAACTACTGTAGATGCTAATTAGATGCTAATGCTTACACTGCTAACTTAACCGTAATGTCCTATTTATTTACTGTCGATGCTAATCAGTCATGCCAATTAGATCCTAATGCTAACATTGCGAACTTATCTGTAATGTTGTCCTAACTATTGTAGATGCTAATCAATCATGCTAAATAGTTGTTAATGCTAACATTGCTAACTTATCCGTAATGTTGTCATATCTATCTACTGTCGACGCTAATCAATCGTGCTAATTAGATGCTAGCACTATCATATCACTAGCTAGTTCTTAATGTTGTCATATCTAACTACTGTAGACGCTAATCAATCATGCTAATTAGTTGCTAATGCTAACATTGCTAACTTAGCTGTAATATTGTCCTAACTACTGTTGACGCTAATCAATCGTGCTAATTAGATGCTTATGCTTACATTGCTAACTTATCCGTAATGTTGTCCTATCTAACTACTGTAGACGCTAATCAATTGTGCTAATTAGATGCTAATGCTAACATTGCTAACTTATTCGTAACTCCCTATCTAACTACCGTCGACACTAATCAGTCATGCTAATGAGATGCTATAGCTAACATTGCTAACTTATCTATAATCTTGTCCTATCCAACTACTGTAGACGCTAATCAATCATGCTAATTAGATGCTAATGCTAACATTGCTAACTTATTCGTAACCCCCTATTTAACTACTGTAGACGCTAATCAATCGTGCTAATTAGATGCTAATGCTAACATTGCTAACTTATTCGTAACTCCCTATCTAACTACCGTGGACGCTAATCAGTCATGCTAATGAGATGCTAAAGCTAACATTGCTAACTTATCTATAATCTTGTCCTATCTAACTACTGTAGACGCTAATCAATCATGCTTATTAGATGCTAATGCTAACATTGCTAACTTATTCGTAACCCCCTATCTAACTACCGTCGACGCTAATCAGTCATGCTAATTAGATGCTAATGCTAACATTGCTACCTAGTCCATAATGTTGTCCTATCTAACTTCCGTGGACCCTGATCAACCGTGCTAGATAGATGCTAATGCTAACATTGCTACCTAGTTCATAATGTTGTCCTATCTAACTACTGTAGACGCTAATCAATCATGCTAATTAGATGCTAATGTTAACATTGCTACCTAATTCATAATGTTGTCCTATCTAACTACTGTAGACGCTAATCAATCATGCTAATTAGATGCTAATGCTAGAATTGCTAACTTACCCGTAATGTTGTCATATCTATTTACTGTCGACGCTAATCAATCATGCTAATTAGATGCTAATGCTAACATTGCTACCTAGTTCATAATGTTGTCCTATCTAACTAGTGTAGACGCTAATCAATCATGCTAATTAGATGCTAATGTTAACATTGCTACCTAGTTCATAATGTTGTCCTATCTAACTACTGTAGACGCTAATCAATCATGCTAATTAGATACTAATGCTAACATTGCTAACTTATCCGTAATGTTGTCATATCTATTTACTGTCGACGCTAATCAGTTATGCTAATTAGATGCTATGCTAACATTGCTACCTGGTTCATAATGTTGACCTATCTAACTACTGTAGACGCTAATCAATCATGCTAATTAGATGCTAATGTTAACATTGCTACCTAGTTCATAATGTTGACCTATCTAACTACTGTAGACGCTAATCAATCATGCTAATTAGATACTAATGCTAACATTGCTAACTTATCCGTAATGTTGTCATATCTAACTATTGTCGACGCTAATCAATCATGCTAATTAGATGCTAATGCTAGAATTGCTAACTTACCCGTAATGTTGTCATATCTATTTACTGTCGACGCTAATCAATCATGCTAATTAGATGCTAATGCTAACATTGCTAACTTACCCGTAATGTTGTCATATTTATTTACTGTCGACGCTAATCAATCATGCTAATTAGGTGCTAACATTGCTAACTTATTCGTAACCCGCTATCTAACTACCGTAGAGTCTACTCAGTGGTGCTAACTCGATGCTAACGCTAACCACGGTTGCAGTGATCCTGAAGGTGGTGGCCACGCTGCTGAAGAACTCCTCGCCCAGCGCGGAGCTGATGGAAGTGAGGAGACTCTTCCTCTCCGACATGATCAAGCTCTTCAGCAACAGCCGGGAGAACCGGCGGTGAGCGCGCGCCTGGGTTCCGGTGCAGGTGCCGGTGCCGGTGCCGGAGCGGCTGTGTGTAATGTTTGCTGTGTGGCAGGTGTCTGCTGCAGTGCTCGGTGTGGCAGGACTGGATGTTCTCGCTGGGCTACATCAACCCCAAGAACCCCGAGGAGCAGAAGATCACGGAGATGGTCTACAACATCTTCCGGATCCTGCTCTACCATGCCATCAAGTACGAGTGGGGGGGCTGGCGGGTCTGGGTGGACACGCTGTCCATCGCGCACTCCAAGGTAAGAGCGCCGCCCCTTCTTATCGCCCGCCGTCACGTGACCCGCCCCCCCGTGTGCCAGGTGACGTACGAGGCCCACAAGGAGTACCTGGCCAAGATGTACGAGGAGTACCAGCGGCAGGAGGAGGAGAACATGAAGAAGGGTAAGAAGGGCTCCGTGTCCACCATCTCCGGCCTGTCCGCCTCCCCCGCCCCCGTCGTCAACGGCAACCTGGAGATGGACGACATATCGCAGACGCCCGAGAGCGAGGCGGAGTACGGCGAGGGCGCCGCCGGCGACTCGCGGAACCTCCTGGCGGAGGGCGTCGTCAAGCGGCCCGACGCCCTGACGCCGTCGGAGCCCGGCGGCCCCGGCGTGAGGGTGGAGGTCCACGACCTGCTGGTGGACATCAAGGCCGAGAAGGTGGAGGCCACCGAGGTCAAGCTGGACGACCTGGACTTGTCCCCCGAGGGCCTGGGCGGGGCCGGCGGAGGGGGCGGCATGGAGAACGGCCCCCTGGTGGAGGTGGACTCGCTCCTGGACAGCGCCTACTGCGCCGTGGTCCAGAACCTCAACGGCGGCCTGGTGCCCAAGGAGGACGCGGCCGGGTCGGGGGCCGGGCTGGGGCTGGGTCTGGCGGGGGTCACGCTGGCGGACGAGGGCAACATGGGGCCCCTCATCACGCTGGCCGACGAGAAGGACAGCGTGCCCAGCAACAACGGCTTCCTCTTCAGCAAGGTAGGACCGCGTGACGCCTCACGTGGCTAACGTCCCTCCACCATGGCGGCAAATAAACTCTCCGTAATGTTGTCCGACAGTATCTAACTGCTGTATATGATAATCAATCATGCTAATTAGTAGCTAAGGTTTATATTGCTAACTTATCCGTAATGCCCGATTTATCTACTGTCGATGCTAATCAGTCATGCTAATGCTAACTTTGCTAACTTATCCCTAATGTTGTCCTACAGTATCTATCCGTCCATCCATTTTCTACCGCTTGTTCGTATTTACCAAATAATATATGATGATATATATCGGTATCAATATCAATTTTAGGCCGTATCGCCCATCCCTACCTTCAAAATAAAAGGCCACTTTCCTCATATTTGTCTTAATAGCTGTTATATTGTATTGATGTTTACCGAATAATGTACAGTGATATATATATATCGATATAGATTGTAGACCGTATGGCCCATCCCTCCCTTCAAAATAAAAGGCCACTTTCCTCATATTTGTCTAAATAGCTGTTACATTGTATTGATATTTACCAAATAATATAAGGTGATATATATTAAAGTTAAAGTACCAATGATTGTCACACACACACTAGGTGTATCGTTATCGATATAGATTTTAGGCTGTATCGCCCATCCCTACCTTCAAAATAAAAGGCCACTTCCCTCATATTTGTCTAAATAGCTGTTATATTGTATTGATATTTACAGGATAATTTACGGTGATGTATATATCGATATAGATTTTAGGCCGTATCGCCCATCCCTACCTTCAAAATAAAAGGCCACTTTCCTCATATTTGTCTAAATAGCTGTTACATTGTATTGATATTTACAGAATAATATAAGGTGATATATATCGTTATCGATATAGATTGTAAGCCGTATGGCCTATCCCAACCTTCAAAATAAAAGGCCACTTTCCTCATATTTGTCTAAATAGCTGTTGTATTGATATTTACCAAATAATATAAGGTGATATATATATCGATATAGATTTTAGGCCGTATCGCCCATCCCAACCTTCAAAATAAAAGGCCACTTTCCTCATATTTGTCTAAATAGCTGTTATATTGTATTGATATTTACCAAATAATATAAGGTGATATATATATCGATATAGATTTTAGGCCGTATCGCCCATCCCTACCTTCAAAATAAAAGGCCACTTTCCTCATATTTCTCTAAATAGCTGTTACATTGTATTGATGTTCACCAAATAATATCAGGTGATATATATCGTTATCGATATAGATTGTAGGCCGTATGGCCCATCCCTACCTTCAAAATAAAAGGCCACTTTCCTCATATTTGTCTAAATAGCTGTTATATTGTATTGATATATACCAAATAATACAAGGTGATATATATCGTTATCGATATAGATTGTAGGCCGTATGGCCCATCCGTACCTTCAAAATAAAAGGCCACTTTCCTCATATTTGTCTAAATAGCTGTTATATTGTATTGATATATACCAAATAATACAAGGTGATATATATCGTTATCGATATAGATTGTAAGCCGTATGGCCTATCCCGACCTTCAAAATAAAAGGCCACTTTCCTCATATTTGTCTAAATAGCTGTTATATTGTATTGATATTTACCAAATAATATATGGTGTAAAATATTGATATAGATATAAGTCCATATCGCCCATCCCTGCCTTCAAAATAAAAGGACCCTTTCTTCATATTTGTCTTAATAGCTGTTATCCATCCATCCATCCGTTTTCTACCGCTTGTCCGTATTTACCAAATAATATATGATGATATATATCGGTATCGATATACATTTTAGGCCGTATCGCCCATCCCTACCTTGAAAATAAAAGTCCACTTTCCTCATATTTGTCTAAATAGCTGTTATATTGTATTGATATTTACTGATTATATATATCGATATAGATTTTAGGCCGTATCGCCCATCCCTACCTTCAAAATAAAAGGCCACTTTCCTCATATTTGTCTAAATAGCTGTTATATTGTATTGATATTTACCAAATAATATAAGGTGATATATATTCAAGTTAAAGTACCAATGATTGTCACACACACACTAGGTGTATCGTTATTGATATAGATTGTAGGCCGTATCGCCCATCCCTACCTTCAAAATAAAAGGCCACTTTCCTCATATTTGTCTAAATAGCTGTTGTATTGTATTGATATTTACCAAATAATATAAGGTGATATAAAAGTTAAAGTACCAATGATTGTCACACACACTAGGTGTATCATTATCGATATAGATTTTAGGCCGTATGGCCCATCCCTGCCTTCAAAATAAAAGGGCACTTTCCTCATATTTGTCTAAATAGCTGTTATATTGTAGTGATATTTACCAAATAATATATGGTGATATATATTATCAATATAGATTTTAGGCCGTATCGCCCATCCAAACCTTCAAAATAAAAGGGCACTTTCCTCATATTTGTCTAAATAGCTGTTATATTGTAGTGATATTTACCAAATAATATATGGTGATATATATTATCAATATAGATTTTAGGCCGTATCGCCCATCCCTACCTTCAAAATAAAAGGCCACTTTCCTCATATTTGTCCAAATAGCTGATATATTGTACTGATATTTACCAAAAAATGTATGGTGAAAAGTATTGATATACTGTAGATATTAGTCCATCCCTGCCTTCAAAATAAAAGGACTCTTTCTTCATATTTGTCTAAATAGCTGTTATCCATCCATTCATCCGTTTTCTACCGCTTGTCCGTATTTACCAAATAATATATGATGATATATATCGGTATCGATATAAATTTTAGGCCGTATCGCCCATCCCTACCTTGAAAATAAAAGTCCACTTTCCTCATATTTGTCTAAATAGCTGTTACATTGTATTGGTATTTACAGATTACATATATCGATATAGATTTCAGGCCGTATCGCCCAACCCTACCTTCAAAATAAAAGGCCATTTTCCTTATATTTGTCTAAATAGCTGTTATATTGTATTGATATTTAACGATTATATATATCGATATAGATTTTAGGCCGTATCGCCCAACCCTACCTTCAAAATAAAAGGCCACTTTCCTCATACTTGTCTAAATAGCTGTTATATTGTTTTGATATTTACCAAAAAATATAAGGTGATTTATATCGTTATCGATATAGATTGTAGGCCGTATGGCCCATCCCGACCTTCAAAATAAAAGGTCTCTTTCCTCATATTTGTCTAAATAGCTGTTGTATTGTATTGACATTTACCGAATAATGTATGGTGATATATACAAACGTTTGTATATTGATATAGATTTTAGGCCGTATCGCCCTTCCCTACCTTCAAAATAAAAGGCCACTTTCCTCATATTTGTCCAAATAGCTGATATATTGTACTGATATTTACCAAAAAATATATGGTGAAAAGTATTGATATACTGTAGATATTAGTCCATCCCTGCCTTCAAAATAAAAGGACTCTTTCTTCATATTTGTCTAAATAGCTGTTATCCATCCATTCATCCGTTTTCTACCGCTTGTCCGTATTTACCAAATAATATATGATGATATATATCGGTATCAATATAAATTTTAGGCCGTATCGCCCATCCCTACCTTCAAAATAAAAGTCCACTTTCCTCATATTTGTCTAAATAGCTGTTATATTGTATTGATATTTACCAATTATATATATCGATATAGATTTTAGGCCGTATCGCCCATCCCTACCTTCAAAATAAAAGGCCACTTTCCTCATATTTGTCTAAATAGCTGTTATATTGTATTGATATTTACCGATTATATATATATCGATATAGATTTTAGGCCGTATCGCCCAACCCTACCTTCAAAATAAAAGGCCACTTTCCTCATACTTGTCTAAATAGCTGTTATATTGTTTTGATATTTACCAAAAAATATAAGGTGATATATATCGTTATCGATATAGATTTATGGCCGTATGGCCCATCCCTACCTTCAAAATAAAAGTTTCTATGGCCACAAAAGTGCGACTGAGAAAAGATGCTGATGCTAACGTTTTGAACAACATCTGTTGTCATAACCCAGACTACTATTTTGAAAAGGTTGACGAGAAGCTGCTTCCTGCTCTGGCTGCCAGCGACGCCCTGGTGCTGCCGAGTCCGGACCAGCCCCCCCCTCCCGGCGCCAGCGACGACCTCAGCCTGCTGGCGCACATGACCAGCTGCGGCTCCGACTTGACCCGGGTCCACGGCGCCGGGGAGCTCCCCGAGGACGGACCCTTCAAGATCCAGAGCCCGCTGGCGGACATCAGCTCCATCGCAGAGAGCCGGGCCCAGAACCGAGGAGCCTCTCAGCAGACGGACTTCCCCGAGGGACCGGCGGCGTCCGGCGCCGAGGTGGACGGCGCCGGCTCCAAGGCGGGCGGAGACGCGGCCAGCGTGACTTCGGACACGGAGAGGTCGGACGACGGCAAGGAAAAAGACGCCAAGAAGATCCAGACCACCGCCACCACGCAGGTGAGCCGTTAGTTCTTGGGAGATACCACGTTCGGGTCCGGATGATTCCAGACTCGCTTCTTGCGCCGCAGGCTCTGCACGGCCGCAGCGCCGCCCAGCTGGAGCGAGACCTGCGCGTGGATCTGGGTTTCCGAGGCATGCCCATGACGGAGGAGCAGCGCAGGCAGTTCAGCCCGGGTCCCCGGACCACCATGTTCCGGATCCCAGAGTTCAAGTGGTCTCCCATGCACCAGAGACTGCTCACAGACCTGCTGTTTGCCCTGGAGACTGACGTGCACGTGTGGCGCAGGTATTCTCTCTTGTCCTCTCACTTCATACACCACAGCCGCTAGCTGCTAACTAGTGTGCTAATCGCTAGCTGACGACTACGGCGTTAATAACTAGCTGACAACTAGTGTGCTAGTCGCTAGCTGACAACTACGGCGTTAATCGCTAGCTGACAACTAGTGTGGTAGTCGCTAGCTTACAACTAGAGTGCTAATCGCTAGCTGACAACCATGGCGTTAATCACTAGCTGACAACTAGTGTGCTAATTGCTTGCTGACAACTACGGCGTTCATCGCTATCTGACAACTAGTGTGCTAGTCGCTAGCTGACAACTACGACGTTAATCGCTAGCTGACAACTAGTGTGGTAGTCGCTAGCTGACAACTAGAGTGCTAATCCCTAGCTGACAACTACGGTGTTAATCGCTATCTGACAACTACGGTGTTAATCGCTAGCTGACAACTAGTGTGCTAATCGCTAGCTGACGACTACGGCGTTAATAACTAGCTGACAACTAGTGTGCTAGTCGCTAGCTGACAACTACGGCGTTAATCGCTAGCTGACAACTAGTGTGGTAGTCGCTGGCTAACAACTAGAGTGCTAATCGCTAGCTGACAACTATGGCGTTAATCGCTAGCTGACAACTAGTGTGCTGATTGCTAGCTGACAACTACGGCGTTCATCGCTATCTGACAACTAGTGTGATAATCGGTAGCTGACAACTAGTGTGCTAATCGCTAGCTGACAACTAGTGTGCTGATTGCTAGCTGACAACTGCAGCGCTAATCGCTAGCTGACAACTAGTGTGCTAATTGCTAGCTGACAACTACAGCGTTAATCACTGTCTGACAAATAGTGTGATAATCGCTATCTGACAACTAGTGTGCTAATCGCTAGCTGACAACTATGATGCTAATCACTAGCTGACAACTAGTGTGCTAATCGCTAGCTGACAACTAGTGTGCTAATTGCTAGCTGACAACTACAGCGTTAATTGCTAGCTGACAACTTGTGTGCTAATTGCTTGCTGACAACTACGGCGTTAATCGCTAGCTGACAACTAGCGTGCTAGTCGCTAGCTGACAACTACGGCGTTAATCGCTAGCTGACAACTAGTGCGCTAATCTCTAGACTGCAACGAGTGCGCTAGTCACTGGCTGGCAGCTAAAGCTGTCAATCGCTAGCTGGCGACTTGGGCGCTATTTGCTAGCGGGCAAGTAGAATTGCTGGATGGCAACTAATGTGTTAATCACTAGCTATCTTAATTTATATATATATATATATATATATATATATATATATATATATATATATATATATATATATATATATATATATATATATATATATATATATATATATATATATATATATGCATATATATATATATATATGCATATATATATATATATATATATATATATGCATATATATATATATATACATATACATATGTACATATATATTTTTCTATAAATAAATTAATATATATATATATATATATGTATATATATATATATATATACATATATATATATATATATATATATATATATATATATATATATATATATATATATATATATATATATATATATATATATATATATATATATATATCCATCCATCCATCCATCCATTTTCTACCACTTGTCCCTTTTTGGGGTTGCAGGGATATGTTTTATATATACCGTATATATATACAGTATATATGCACATGTTATATATATATATGCTATATATTTATATATATATGTAATATTTATGTGCGTGTAAAAATATATATATATATATATATATATATATATATATATATATATATATATATATATATATATATATATATATATATATATATATATAAATATATATATATATATAAATATGTAATATCTACATATGTAAGTGTAAATATATGTATATACATGTATATATGTATGTGTGTATATATAAATGTATGTACATATGCATATATGAGTATATATATGTCCATATGTGTATATATGTACATGTGTGTATACATGTTTATATATTTATGTATGTATATATGGACACATGTTTATGTACTGTATGTATATATGTAAATAGATGTGTGTGTATGTACATGTAAATAGATATATATGAATATTTATTTATATATATGAAAATAGATATCTATGTACATATGTATATACTGTATGTGTATATATATAAATATATGTACTAAGGTGTATGTAATATATGTGTGTATAAATATGTATTTATGTATGCGTATATATGTATGTAAATAAACATATGTACTTATGTGTGTGTATATATATAAGTATATGTATACATGTAATATTTTATATATACAGTATATATCTATAAGTATATACTGTATATAAAATATGTAATATTTGTATTTTACTTTTACTTTATATGTGTGTGTGTGTGTGTGCGTGTGTGTATATATATATATATATATATATATATATATATATATATATATATTAATTAGTATATGTATATATATATATATATATTAATTAGTATATGTATATATATATATATATATATGTAATATTTTATTTATTTATTTATTATATATACATATATATATATATATACATATATATATACATATATATATACATATATATATATATATATATATATATATATATATATATATATATATATATGTATATATATATATATATATGTATATATATATATATATATGTATATATATATATATATATATATATATATACATATATATATATATATATATATATTTATATATATATATATATATATATATATATATATATATATATATATATATATATATATATATATATATATATATATATATATATATATATATATATATATATATATATATATATATATATATATATATATATATATATATATATGTATATATATGTATATATATTTCTTTCTTTCTGCTTGCCCTGACATTCATTCTTTTTTTCTTTTTTTAAAATAAATGCACCTGTGCATAACTCCAAAAATGGAATAAAACCTCTCAGATCAGACTCTTCCTCTGCAGCTGTGTTTGAAGTTCCAGGAAGTCTTTTTTAACGATGTCACTCATTACATGATTGAGTAACTGAGTGGTCATGTGACTAAGGGCTTGTCTCCTCAGTCACTCCACCAAGTCGGTGATGGACTTCGTCAACAGCAACGAGAACATCATCTTCGTGCACAACACCATCCACCTCATCTCCCAGATGGTGGACAACATCATCATCGCCTGTGGGGGCATCCTGCCTCTCCTGTCTGCTGCCACCTCGCCCTCTGTAAGTCCACCACCGCGCCCCCCCCTGGCGGGAGGGGAAACTGCAGCCGCTTCTTACAGGCAACTGCTTTGTTTACACCAGGGGTGTCCAAACTGAAACTTCACTAACACTTTTCATTTTATAAATATGTATTTTTTTAACCTTTAGGATTCTCCTCAAGTTTGGAACTGGAAGGGTCTCAGTCCAAAGACTGTTAAAAAAATAAGTTATATTTAAATTATTATTTTTTTGAACACTTAAATATTTAAATTACCTTCAGACAAAATATTTTTTTGAGAGTGTAAACTATTATAATAATATTTTTTGTGATGATAAATGGTTTAAATCTTTTTAAAATATATTTTTTAAGAGTGTAAAAATCCACTCCATCCTATTTTTTAAATATTTTGGTGATGATAAATGGTTTATATATTTTTTAAGAGTGTAAAAATTCACTCCATCCCATTTAAAATATTTTGGTGATGATAAATGGTTTAAATGTTTAAAAATATATATTTTTTTAGGAGTGTAAAAATCCACTTTGGCCCTTTTAAAATATTTCGGTGATGATACATGGTTTAAATCTTTAAAAATATATATATTTTAAGAGTGTAAAAATCCACTCCATCTCATTTAAAATATGTTGGTGATGATAAATTATTTAAATCTTTTTAAAATATATTTTTTAAGAGTGTAAAAATCCACTCCATCCTATTTTTAAAATATTTTGGTGATGATAAATGGTTTGAATATTTTTTTAAATATATTTTTTAAGAGTGTAAAAATCCACTCCGGCCCGTTTAAAATATTTTGGTGATGATAAATGGTTTGAATCTTTAAAAAATATATTTTTTAAGAGTGTAAAAATCCACTCCATCCCATTTAAAATATTTTGGTGATGATAAATGGTTTAAATCTTTAAAATATATATTTTTTTAAGAGTGTAAAAATCCACTCCATCCCATGTAAAATATTTTGGTGATGATAAATGGTTTAAATCTTTAAAAATATATTTTTTTTAGGAGTGTAAAAATCCACTTTGGCCCATTTAAAATATTTCGGTGATGATACATGGTTTAAATCTTTAAAAATATATATATTTTAAGAGTGTAAAAATCCACTCCATCTCATTTAAAATATGTTGGTGATGATAAATTATTTAAATCTTTAGAAAAATATTTTTAAGAGTGATTAAATCTACTCCATCCCAATTAAAATGTTTTGGTGGTGATAAATGGTTTAAATCTTTTTTAAATATATTTTTTAAGAGTGTAAAAATCCACTCCATCCTATTTTAAAATATTTTGGTGATAATAAATGGTTTGAATATTTTTTTTGATATATTTTTTAAGAGTGTAAAAATCCACTTCGGCCCATTTAAAATATTTTGGTGATGATAAATGGTTTAAATCTTTAAAAAAATATATTTTTTTAGGAGTGTAAAAATCCACTTTGGCCCATTTAAAATATTTCGGTGATGATACATGGTTTAAATCTTTAAAAATATATATATTTTAAGAGTGTAAAAATCCACTCCATCTCATTTAAAATATGTTGGTGATGATAAATGGTTTAAATCTTTAAAAAAATATTTTTAAGAGTGAAAAAATCTACTCCATCCCAATTAAAATGTTTTGGTGATGATAAATGGTTTAAATCTTTAAAAATATATATATTGTTTAAGAGTGTAAAAATCCACTCTGGCCCATTTAAAATATTTTGGTGATAAATGGTTTAAATCTTTTTAAAATATATTTTTTAAGAGTGTGAAAATCCACTCCATCCTATTTTAAAAATATTTTGGTGATGATAAATGGTTTGAATATTTTTTTAAATATATTTTTAAGAGTGTAAAAATCCACTCCATCCCATGTAAAATATTTCGGTGATGATAAATGGTTTAAATCTTTAAAAAAATATATATTTTTTTAGGAGTGTAAAAATCCACTTTGGCCCATTTAAAATATTTCGGTGATGATACATGGTTTACATCTTTAAAGAAATATTTTTAAGAGTGAAAAAATCCACTCCATCCCAATTAAAATGTTTTGGTGGTAATAAATGGTTTAAATCTTTTTTTAAATATATAATTTTAAGCGTGTAAAAATCCACTCCATCTCAATTAAAATATTTTGGTGATGATAAATGGTTTAAATCTTTTTAAAATATGTTTTAAAAGTGTAAAAATTCACTCCATCCCATTTACAATATTTTGGTGATGATAAATGGTTTAAATCTTTAAAAATATATATAATGTTTAAGAGTGTAAAAATCCACTCTGGCCCATTTAAAATATTTTGGTGATAAATGGTTTAAATCTTTTTAAAATATATTTTTTAAGAGTGTGAAAATCCACTCCATCCTATTTTTTAAATATTTTGGTGATGATAAATGGTTTATATATTTTTTAAGAGTGTAAAAATCCACTCCATCCCATTTAAAATATGTTGGTGATGATAACTGGTTTAAATCTTTAAAAATATATATATTTTAAGAGTGTAAAAATCCACTCCATCTCATTTAAAATATGTTGGTGATGATAAATTATTTAAATCTTTAGAAAAAAAAATTAAGAGTGATTAAATCTACTCCATCCCAATTAAAATGTTTTGGTGGTGATAAATGGTTTAAATCTTTTTAAAATATATTTTTTAAGAGTGTAAAAATCCACTCCATCCTATTTTAAAATATTTTGGTGATGATAAATGGTTTAAATCTTTAAAAATATATTTTTTTTTAGGAGTGTAAAAATCCACTTTGGCCCATTTAAAATATTTCGGTGATGATACATGGTTTAAATCTTTAAAAATATATATATTTTAAGAGTGTAAAAATCCACTCCATCTCATTTAAAATATGTTGGTGATGATAAATTATTTAAATCTTTAGAAAAATATTTTTAAGAGTGATTAAATCTACTCCATCCCAATTAAAATGTTTTGGTGGTGATAAATGGTTTAAATCTTTTTAAAATATATTTTTTAAGAGTGTAAAAATCCACTCCATCCTATTTTAAAATATTTTGGTGATGATAAATGGTTTAAATCTTTAAAATATATATATTTTAAGAGTGTAAAAATCCACTCTGGCCCATTTAAAATATTTTGGTGATGATAAATGGTTTAAATCTTTAAAATATATATATTTTAAGAGTGTAAAAATCCACTCTGGCCCATTTAAAATATTTTGGTGATGATAAATGGTTTAAATCTTTAAAAACATATATTTTTTAAGAGTGTAAAAATCCACTCTGGCCCATTTAAAATATTTTGGTGATGATAAATGGTTTAAATCTTTAAAAACATATATTTTTTAAGAGTGTAAAAATCCACTCTGGCCCATTTAAAATATGTTGGTGGTGATAAATGGTTTAAATCTTTAAAATATATATATTTTAAGAGTATAAAAATCCACTCCATCCCATTTAAAATATTTTGGTGATGATAAATGGTTTAAATCTTTAAAAAATGTATTTTTTAAGAGTGTAAAAATCCACTCCATCCCATTTAAAATATTTTGGTGATGATAAATGGTTTAAATATTTTAAAAATATATTTTTTAAGAGTGTAAAAATCCACTCTGGCCCATTTAAAATATGTTGGTGATGATAACTGGTTTAATCTTTAAAAAATGTATTTTTTAAGAGTGTAAAAATCCACTCCATCCCATTTAAAATATTTTGGTGATGATAAATGGTTTAATCTTTAAAAAATGTATTTTTTAAGAGTGTAAAAATCCACTCCATCCCATTTAAAATATTTTGGTGATGATAAATGGTTTAAATCTTTAAAAACATATATTTTTTAAGAGTGTAAAAATCCACTCTGGCCCATTTAAAATATGTTGGTGATGATAAATGGTTTAAATCTTTAAAATATATATATTTTAAGAGTGTAAAAATCCACTCCGGCCCATTTAAAATATTTTGGTGATGATAAATGGTTTAAATCTTTAAAATATATATTTTTTAAGAGTGTAAAAATCCACTCCATCTCATTTAAAATATGTTGGTGATGATAAATGGTTTAAATCTTTAAAAAAATATTTTTAAGAGTGAAAAAATCTACTCCATCCCAATTAAAATGTTTTGGTGGTGATAAATGGTTTAAATCTTTTAAAAATATGTTTTAAAAGTGTAAAAATTCACTCCATCCCATTTACAATATTTTGGTGATGATAAATGGTTTAAATCTTTAAAAATATATATATTGTTTAAGAGTGTAAAAATCCACTCTGGCCCATTTAAAATATTTTGGTGATGATAAATGGTTTAAATCTTTAAAAATATATATTTTTTTTAAGAGTGTAAAAATCCACTTTGGCCCATTTAAAATATGTCGGTGATGATACATGGTTTACATCTTTAAAAAAATATTTTTAAGAGTGAAAAAATCCACTCCATCCCAATTAAAATGTTTTGGTGGTGATAAATGGTTTTAATCTTTTTTTAAATATATAATTTTAAGCGTGTAAAAATCCACTCCATCTCAATTAAAATGTTTTGGTGGTGATAAATGGTTTAAATCTTTTAAAAATATGTTTTAAAAGTGTAAAAATTCACTCCATCCCATTTACAATATTTTGGTGATGATAAATGGTTTAAATCTTTAAAAATATATATAATGTTTAAGAGTGTAAAAATCCACTCTGGCCCATTTAAAATATTTTGGTGATAAATGGTTTAAATCTTTTTAAAATATATTTTTTAAGAGTGTGAAAATCCACTCCATCCTATTTTAAAAATATTTTGGTGATGATAAATGGTTTGAATATTTTTTTAAATATATTTTTAAGAGTGTAAAAATCCACTCCATCCCATGTAAAATATTTTGGTGATGATAAATGGTTTAAATCTTTAAAAAATATATGTTTTAAGAGTGTAAAAATCCACTTTGGCCCATTTAAAATATTTCGGTGATGATACATTGTTTGAATCTTTAAAAATATATATATTTTAAGAGTGTAAAAATCCACTCCATCTCATTTAAAATATGTTGGTGATGATAAATGGTTTAAATCTTTAAAAAATATATTTTTTAAGAGTGTAAAAATCCACTTTGGCCCATTTAAAATATTTCGGTGATGATACATGGTTTAAATCTTTAAAAAATATATATATTTTAAGAGTGTAAAAATCCACTCCATCTCATTTAAAATATGTTGGTGATGATAAATTATTTAAATCTTTAGAAAAATATTTTTAAGAGTGATTAAATCTACTCCATCCCAATTAAAATGTTTTGGTGGTGATAAATGGTTTAAATCTTTTTAAAATATATAATTTTAAGCGTGTAAAAATCCACTCCATCTCAATTAAAATATTTTGGTGATGATAAATGGTTTAAATCTTTTAAAAATATGTTTTAAAAGTGTAAAAATTCACTCCATCCCATTTACAATATTTTGGTGATGATAAATGGTTTAAATCTTTAAAAATATATATAATGTTTAAGAGTGTAAAAATCCACTCTGGCCCATTTAAAATATTTTGGTGATAAATGGTTTAAATATTTTTAAAATATATTTTTTAAGAGTGTGAAAATCCACTCCATCCTATTTTTAAAATATTTTGGTGATGATAAATGGTTTGAATATTTTTTTAAATATATTTTTAAGAGTGTAAAAATCCACTCCATCCCATGTAAAATATTTTGGTGATGATAAATGGTTTAAATCTTTAAATATCTATATTTTTTTTAGGAGTGTAAAAATCCACTTTGGCCCTTTTAAAATATTTCGGTGATGATACATGGTTTACATCTTTAAAAAAATATTTTTAAGAGTGAAAAAATCCACTCCATCCCAATTAAAATGTTTTGGTGGTGATAAATGGTTTTAATCTTTTTTTAAATATATAATTTTAAGCGTGTAAAAATCCACTCCATCTCAATTAAAATATTTTGGTGATGATAAATGGTTTAAATCTTTTAAAAAATATGTTTTAAAAGTGTAAAAATTCACTCCATCCCATTTACAATATTTTGGGGATGATAAATGGTTTAAATCTTTAAAAATATATATATTTTTTAAGAGTGTAAAAATCCACTCCATCCTATTTTTTAAATATTTTGGTGATGATAAATGGTTTATATATTTTTTAAGAGTGTAAAAATCCACTCCATCCCATGTAAAATATTTTGGTGATGATAAATGGTTTAAATCTTTAAAAATATATATTTTTTTTAGGAGTGTAAAAATCCACTTTGGCCCATTTAAAATATTTCGGTGATGATACATGGTTTACATCTTTAAAAAAATATTTTTAAGAGTGAAGAAATCCACTCCATCCCAATTAAAATGTTTTGGTGGTGATAAATGGTTTTAATCTTTTTTTAAATATATAATTTTAAGCGTGTAAAAATCCACTCCATCTCAATTAAAATATTTTGGTGATGATAAATGGTTTAAATCTTTTAAAAATATGTTTTAAAAGTGTAAAAATTCACTCCATCCCATTTACAATATTTTGGTGATGATAAATGGTTTAAATCTTTAAAAATATTGTAGCTGAGATAGGCTCCAGCGCCCCCCGCGACCCCGAAGGGAATAAGCGGTAGAAAATGGATGGATGGATATTGTTTAAGAGTGTAAAAATCCACTCTGGCCCATTTAAAATATTTTGGTGATAAATGTTTTAAATCTTTTTAAAATATATTTTTTAAGAGTGTAAAAATCCACTCCATCCTATTTTAAAATATTTTGGTGATCATAAATGGTTTAAATCTTTAAAATATGTATTTTTTAAGAGTGTAAAAATCCACTCCATCCCATGTAAAATATGTTGGTGATGGTAAATGGTTTAAATATTTAAAAAAAAATATTTTTTAAGAGAGTAAAAAATCCCTTTGGCACATTTAAAATATTTTGGTGATGATACATGGTTTAAATCTTTAAAAACATATTTTTTAAGACTGTAAAAATCCACTCCGGGCCATTTAAAATATTTTGGTGATGATAAATTATTTCAATCTTTAAAATATATATTTTAAGCGTGTAAAAATCCACTCCATCCCAGGTAAAATATTTTGGTGATAATAAATGGTTTAAATATTTAAAAATATATAATTTTTAAGAGTGTAAAAAATCCCTTTGGCACATTTAAAATATTTTGGTGATGATAAATGATTTAAATCTTTAAAATATATATTTTTAAGAGTGTAAAAATCCACTCCATCCCATGTAAAATATTTTGGTGATGATACATGGTTTAAATCTTTAAAAACATATATTTTTTAAGAGTGTAAAAATCCACTACGGCCCGTTTTAAAATATTTTGGTGATGAGAAGTGGTTTGAATCTTTAAAAAATATATATTTTTAAGAGCATAAAAATCCACTCCATCCCATTTAAAATATTTTGGTGGTGATAAATGGTTTAAATCTTTAAAAATATATAACTTTTTAAGAGTGTAAAAATCCACTCCGGTCCATTTTAAATATTTTGGTGATGATAAATGGTTTAAATATTTAAAATATATATTTTTTAAGAGTGTAAAAATCCACTCCATCCCATGTAAAATATTTTGGTGATGATAAATGGTTTTAATCTTTAAAAAAATATATGTTTTGAGAGTGTAAAAATCCACTCCATCCCTTTTAAAATATGTTGGTGATGATAAGTGGTTTAAATCTTTAAAAAATGTATATTTGAAGTAATTGGAGCCTTCATATCGGTTAAAATTTTTTTTGACAACATTGATTTTGGCTCATTATTATTTTTTCAGTTGTAAAGAAAAAAGCCTGCATGGCAGATTTGTTTTCTTAGAGTCAACATTACAATATATATTTTGTTTATGTGCCGTTTATAATCAATTGTTTTCCTTTGGACACCCCTCATCTATTTCGGAAAAAAAAAATAAAATTCCTTGCATGAAATCGAAGCCTTGAAAGTTTCCCATCTGAAATCTTTTTTTGGAAGGAATCTGCTTAATTTGTGCTTTTAACGACCTACTGGTTTCTTTTCCTCTCTTGTGTTGTTTTGTGTTGTGTCCACTTCTTTGTCGGCGTTTGCATGTACAGAGTTCTAAGAGTAGTGCCAGCAGTGTAAGTTTGCTTCCTTCCTCTCTTCTCACCCGCTTTTTTCCAAGGTGGAGGTGCACCCACTGTTCCTTTTGACGCCAACATTTAAGAAAAGAAAATGCATTTAAAACCATATGAGACATGTTGGTGCACTCCCCTCCCCCGCCTTTAAATATGACCTTATTTTCCATGTCCACCTTTGAGTGCGTCCTGGTTATGAAGGAGTTAATAGCTCCGCTTGTTTATTTTGGTGATGATAAATGGTTTAAATCTTTAAAAAATATCATTTTTAAGAGTGTAAAAATCCACTCTGGCCCATTTAAAATATGTTGGTGATGATAAATGGTTTAAATCTTTTAAAAATATATTTTTTAAGAGTGTAAAAATCCACTCCATCCCATTTAAAATATTTTGGTGATGATAAATGGTTTAATCTTTAAAAAATGTATTTTTTAAGAGTGTAAAAATCCACTCCATCCCATTTAAAATATTTTTGTGATGATAACTGGTTTAAATCTTTTAAAAATATCATTTTTAAGAGTGTAAAAATCCACTCTGGCCCATTTAAAATATTTTGGTGATGATAAATGGTTTAAATCTTTTAAAAAATATATTTTTTAAGAGTATAAAAATCCACTCCATCCCATGTAAAATATTTTGGTGATGATAAATGGTTTAATCTTTAAAAAAAATGTATTTTTTAAGAGTGTAAAAATCCACTCCATCCCATTTAAAATATTTTGGTGATGATTAATGGTTTAAATCTTTAAAAACATATATTTTTTAAGAGTGTAAAAATCCACTCTGGCCCATTTAAAATATTTTGGTGATGATAAATGGTTTAAATCTTTAAAATATATATATTTTAAGAGTATAAAAATCCACTCCATCCCATTTAAAATATTTTGGTGATGATAAATGGTTTAAATCTTTAAAAAATTTATTTTTTAAGAGTGTAAAAATCCACTCCATCCCATTTAAAATATTTTGGTGATGATAAATGGTTTAAATCTTTTAAAAATTTATTTTTTAAGAGTGTAAAAATCCACTCCATCCCATTTAAAATATTTTGGTGATGATAAATAGTTTAAATCTTTTAAAAATATATATTTTTAAGAGTATAAAAATACACTCCATCCCATTTAAAATACTTTGGTTATGATAAATGGTTTAATCTTTAAAACAATATATTTTTTAAGAGTGTAAAAATCCACTCCATCCCATTTAAAATATTTTGGTGATGATAAATGGTTTAAATCTTTAAAATATATATATTTTAAGAGTGTGAAAATCCACTCCATCCCATTTAAAATATTTTGGTTATGATAAATGGTTTAATCTTTAAAATATATATTTTTTAAGAGTGTAAAAATCCACTCCATCCCATTTAAAATATTTTGGTGATGATAAATGGTTTAAATCTTTTAAAAATTAATTTTTTAAGAGTGTAAAAATCCACTCTGGCCCATTTAAAATATGTTGGTGATGATAAATGGTTTAAATCTTTTTAAAAATTATTTTTTAAGAGTGTAAAAATCCACTCTGGCCCATTTAAAATATGATGGTGATGATAAATGGTATAAATCTTTAAAAATATATATTTTAAGAGTATGAAAATCCACTCCATCCCATTTAAAATATTTTGGTGATGATAAATGGTTTAAATCTTTAAAATATATATATTTTAAGAGTGTGAAAATCCACTCCATCACATTTAAAATATTTTGGTGATGATAAATGGTTTAAATCTTTAAAAACATATATTTTTTAAGAGTGTAAAAATCCACTCCATCCCATTTAAAATATTTTGGTGATGATAAATGGTTTAAATCTTTAAAAACATATATTTTTTAAGAGTGTAAAAATCCACTCCGGTCCATTTAAAATATTTTTGTGATGATAAATGGTTTAAATCTTTAAAATATATATATTTTTAGAGTGTAAAAATCCACTCTGGCCTATTTAAAATATGTTGGTGATGATAAATGGTTTAAATCTTTAAAAACATATATTTTTTAAGAGTGTAAAAATCCACTCCGGTCCATTTTAAAAAAAAATTGTGTGCTGATAACTGGTTTAAATCTTTAAAAAATATATTTTTTAAGAGTGTAAAAATCCACTCTGGCCAATTTAAAATATGTTGGTGATGATAAATGGTTTAAATCTTTAAAATATATATATTTTAAGAGTGTAAAAATCCACTCCGTCCCATTTAAAATATTTTCGTTAATGATAAATGGTTTACATTTTAGAAAACATGTTTTTTAAGAGTGTAAAAATCCACATATATATTTTTTATCAGTGTAAAAATCCACTCCATCCCACGTAAAATATTTTGGTGATGATAAATGGTTTAAATCTTTTAAAAATATATTTTTTAAGAGTGTAAAAATCCACTCCATCCCATTTAAAATATTTTGGTGATGATAAATGGTTTAAATCTTTAAAATATATATATATATTTTAAGAGTGTGAAAATCCACTCAATCCCATTTAAAATATTTTGGTTATGATAAATGGTTTAATCTTTAAAAAAATTATTTTTTAAGAGTGTAAAAATCCACTCCATCCCATGTAAAATATTTTGATGATGATAAATGGTTTAAATCTTTAAAATATATATATTTTAAGAGTGTAAAAATCCACTCTGGCCAATTAAAAATATGTTGGTGATGATAAATGGTTTAAATCTTTAAAATATATATATTTTAAGAGTGTAAAAATCCACTCCATCCCATTTAAAATATTTTGGTGATGATAAATGGTTTAAATATTTAAAAAAATGTATTTTTTAAGAGTGTAAAAATCCACTCCGGCCCATTTAAAATATGTTGGTGATGATAAATGGTTTAATCTTTAAAAAATGTATTTTTTTAAGAGTGTAAAAATCCACTCCATCCCATTTAAAATATGTTGGTGATGATAACTGGTTTAAATCTTTTAAAAATATATTTTTAAGAGTATAAAAATCCACTCCATCCCATTTAAAATATTTTGGTGAGGATAAATGGTTTAAATCTTTTCAAAAATATATTTTTTAAGAGTATAAAAATTCATTCCATCCCATTTAAAATATTTTGGTGATGATAAATGGTTTAAATATTTTAAAAATATATTTTTTAAGAGTGTAAAAATCCACTCTGGCCAATTAAAAATATGTTGGTGATGATAAATGGTTTAAATCTTTAAAATATATATATTTTAAGAGTGTAAAAATCCACTCCATCCCATTTAAAATATTTTGGTGATGATAAATGGTTTAAATATTTAAAAAAATATATTTTTTAAGAGTGTAAAAATCCACTCCATCCCATTTAAAATATGTTGGTGATAACTGGTTTAAATCTTTAAAATATATATATTTTTAATAGTGTAAAAATCCACTCTGGCCTATTTAAAATATGATGGTGATGATAAATGGTTTAAATCTTTAAAAAATCTATTTTTTAAGAGTGTAAACATCCACTCCATCCCATTTAAAATATTTTGGTTATGATAAATGGTTTAAATCTTTAAAATATATATATTTTAAGAGTGTAAAAATCCACTCCATCCCATTTAAAATATTTTGGTGATGATAAATGGTTTAAATATTTTAAAAATATATTTTTTAAGAGTGTAAAAATCCACTCTGGCCCATTTAAAATATTTTGGTGATGATAAATGGTTTAAATCTTTTAAAAATTAATTTTTTAAGAGTGTAAAAATCCACTCTGGCCCATTTAAAATATGTTGGTGATGATAAATGGTTTAAATCTTTTTAAAAATTATTTTTTAAGAGTGTAAAAATCCACTCTGGCCCATTTAAAATATGATGGTGATGATAAATGGTATAAATCTTTAAAAATATATATTTTAAGAGTATGAAAATCCACTCCATCCCATTTAAAATATTTTGGTGATGATAAATGGTTTAAATCTTTAAAATATATATATTTTAAGAGTGTGAAAATCCACTCCATCACATTTAAAATATTTTGGTGATGATAAATGGTTTAAATCTTTAAAAACATATATTTTTTAAGAGTGTAAAAATCCACTCCATCCCATTTAAAATATTTTGGTGATGATAAATGGTTTAAATCTTTAAAAACATATATTTTTTAAGAGTGTAAAAATCCACTCCGGTCCATTTAAAATATTTTTGTGATGATAAATGGTTTAAATCTTTAAAATATATATATTTTTAGAGTGTAAAAATCCACTCTGGCCTATTTAAAATATGTTGGTGATGATAAATGGTTTAAATCTTTAAAAACACATATTTTTTAAGAGTGTAAAAATCCACTCCGGTCCATTTAAAAAAAAAATTGTGTGCTGATAACTGGTTTAAATCTTTAAAAAATATATTTTTTAAGAGTGTAAAAATCCACTCTGGCCAATTTAAAATATGTTGGTGATGATAAATGGTTTAAATCTTTAAAATATATATATTTTAAGAGTGTAAAAATCCACTCCGTCCCATTTAAAATATTTTCGTTAATGATAAATGGTTTACATTTTAGAAAACATGTTTTTTAAGAGTGTAAAAATCCACATATATATTTTTTATGAGTGTAAAAATCCACTCCATCCCACGTAAAATATTTTGGTGATGATAAATGGTTTAAATCTTT
>NC_084735.1:9101249-9173749 GCF_033978785.1 Entelurus aequoreus
TTTTTTTTTTGTTTTTTTTTTGTTTGTTTTTTTGAGCGCTTCTTCTTGTCGCCTATTGTAATAAATACTTCTAACGTGACTTCCGGAAAGTCGCGTTTTTTTTTTGTTTTGTTTTTTTTGTTTTTTTTTGAGCGCTTCTTCTTGTCGCTTATTGTAATAAATACTTCTAACGTGACAAAGTCGCGTTTTTTTTTGTTTTGTTTTGTTTTGTTTTTTTTGAGCGCTTCTTCTTGTCGCCTATTGTAATAAATACTTCTAACGTGACGTCCGGAAAGTCGCGTTTTTGTTTTGTTTTTTTTGTTTTGTTTTTTTGAGCGCTTCTTCTTGTCGCCTATTGTAATAAATACTTCTAATGTGACTTCCGGAAAGTCGCGTTTTTTTTTTTTTTTTTTTTTTTTTTTTAGTGCTTCTTCTTGTCGCCTATTGTAATAAATACTTCTAACGTGACTTCCGGAAAGTCGCGTTTTTTTTTTTGTTTTATTTTTGAGCGCTTCTTCTTGTCGCCTATTGTAATAAATACTTCTAACGTCACTTCCGGAAAGTCGCGTTTTTTTTTGTTTTTTTGTTTTTTTTTAGCGCTTCTTCTTGTCGCCTATTGTAATAAATACTTCTAACGTGACTTCCGGAAAGTCGCGTTTTTTTTTTTGGTTGGTTTTTTTTAGCGCTTCTTCTTGTCGCCTATTGTAATAAATACTTCTAACGTGACTTCCGGAAAGTCGCGTTTTTTTTTTTGTTTTTTTTTTGAGCGCTTCTTCTTGTCGCCTATTGTAATAAATACTTCTAACGTCACTTCCGGAAAGTCGCGTTTTTTTTTGTTTTTTTGTTTTTTTTTAGCGCTTCTTCTTGTCGCCTATTGTAATAAATACTTCTAACGTGACTTCCGGAAAGTCGCGTTTTTTTTTTTGTTTGGTTTTTTTTAGCGCTTCTTCTTGTCGCCTATTGTAATAAATACTTCTAACGTGACTTCCGGAAAGTCGCGTTTTTTGGGGGTTTTTTTGGGGGGGGTTTTTTTAGCGCTTCTTCTTGTCGCCTATTGTAATAAATACTTCTAACGTGACTTCCGAAAAGTCGCGTTTTTTTTTTGTTTTGTTTTGTTTTGTTTTTTTTGAGCGCTTCTTCTTGTCGCCTATTGTAATAAATACTTCTAACGTGACTTCCGGAAAGTCGCGTTTTTTTTTTGTTTTGTTTTGTTTTGTTTTTTTTGAGCGCTTCTTCTTGTCGCCTATTGTAATAAATACTTCTAACGTGACTTCCGGAAAGTCGCGTTTTTTTTTTTTTTTTTTTTTTTTTTTTTTTTTTTTAGCGCTTCTTCTTGTCGCCTATTGTAATAAGTACTTCTAACGTGACGTCCGGAAAGTCGCGTTTTTTTTTGTTTTTTTTTGTTTTGTTTTGTTTTGTTTTTTTTGAGCGCTTCTTCTTGTCGCCTATTGTAATAAGTACTTCTAACGTGACGTCCGGAAAGTCGCGGTTTTTTTTGGGTTTTTTTGTGTTTTTTTGTTTTGTTTTTTTGAGCGCTTCTTCTTGTCGCCTATTGTAATAAATACTTCTAACGTGACTTCCGGAAAGTCTCGTTTTTTTTTTTTTTTTTTTTTTGAGCGCTTCTTCTTGTCGCTTATTGTAATAAATACTTCTAACGTGACTTCCGGAAAGTCGCGGTTTTTTTTTTTTTTTTTTTTTTTTTTTTTTTTTGAGCGCTTCTTCTTGTCGCCTATTGTAATAAGTACTTCTAACGTGACGTCCGGAAAGTCGCGTTTTTTTTTGTTTTTTTTTGTTTTGTTTTTTTGAGCGCTTCTTCTTGTCGCCTATTGTAATAAGTACTTCTAACGTGACATCCGGAAAGTCGCGTTTTTTTTTGTTGTTTTTTTTTTGTTTTTTTTTTTGAGCGCTTCTTCTTGTCGCCTATTGTAATAAATACTTCTAACGTGACTTCCGGAAAGTCGCGTTTTTTTTTTGTTTTGTTTTTTTTGTTTTTTTTTGAGCGCTTCTTCTTGTCGCTTATTGTAATAAATACTTCTAACGTGACAAAGTCGCGTTTTTTTTTGTTTTGTTTTGTTTTGTTTTTTTTGAGCGCTTCTTCTTGTCGCCTATTGTAATAAATACTTCTAACGTGACGTCCGGAAAGTCGCGTTTTTGTTTTGTTTTTTTTGTTTTGTTTTTTTGAGCGCTTCTTCTTGTCGCCTATTGTAATAAATACTTCTAATGTGACTTCCGGAAAGTCGCGTTTTTTTTTTTTGTTTTTTTTTTTTTTTAGTGCTTCTTCTTGTCGCCTATTGTAATAAATACTTCTAACGTGACTTCCGGAAAGTCGCGTTTTTTTTTTTGTTTTATTTTTGAGCGCTTCTTCTTGTCGCCTATTGTAATAAGTACTTCTAACGTGACTTCCGGAAAGTCGCGGTTTTTTTTTTTTTTTTTTTTTTTTTTTTTTTTTTGAGCGCTTCTTCTTGTCGCCTATTGTAATAAGTACTTCTAACGTGACGTCCGGAAAGTCGCGTTTTTTTTTGTTTTTTTTTGTTTTGTTTTTTTGAGCGCTTCTTCTTGTCGCCTATTGTAATAAGTACTTCTAACGTGACATCCGGAAAGTCGCGTTTTTTTTTTTTGTTTTTTTTTTGTTTGTTTTTTTGAGCGCTTCTTCTTGTCGCCTATTGTAATAAATACTTCTAACGTGACTTCCGGAAAGTCGCGTTTTTTTTTTGTTTTGTTTTTTTTGTTTTTTTTTGAGCGCTTCTTCTTGTCGCTTATTGTAATAAATACTTCTAACGTGACAAAGTCGCGTTTTTTTTTGTTTTGTTTTGTTTTGTTTTTTTTGAGCGCTTCTTCTTGTCGCCTATTGTAATAAATACTTCTAACGTGACGTCCGGAAAGTCGCGTTTTTGTTTTGTTTTTTTTGTTTTGTTTTTTTGAGCGCTTCTTCTTGTCGCCTATTGTAATAAATACTTCTAATGTGACTTCCGGAAAGTCGCGTTTTTTTTTTTTGTTTTTTTTTTTTTTTAGTGCTTCTTCTTGTCGCCTATTGTAATAAATACTTCTAACGTGACTTCCGGAAAGTCGCGTTTTTTTTTTTGTTTTTTTTTTGAGCGCTTCTTCTTGTCGCCTATTGTAATAAATACTTCTAACGTCACTTCCGGAAAGTCGCGTTTTTTTTTGTTTTTTTGTTTTTTTTTAGCGCTTCTTCTTGTCGCCTATTGTAATAAATACTTCTAACGTGACTTCCGGAAAGTCGCGTTTTTTTTTTTGTTTGGTTTTTTTTAGCGCTTCTTCTTGTCGCCTATTGTAATAAATACTTCTAACGTGACTTCCGGAAAGTCGCGTTTTTTGGGGGTTTTTTTGGGGGGGGTTTTTTTAGCGCTTCTTCTTGTCGCCTATTGTAATAAATACTTCTAACGTGACTTCCGAAAAGTCGCGTTTTTTTTTGTTTTTTTTTTAGCGCTTCTTCTTGTCTCCTATTGTAATAAATACTTCTAACGTGACTTCCGGAAAGTCGCGTTTTGTTTTATTTTTATTTTTATTTTTATTTTTTTTTTAGCTCTTCTTCTTGTCGCCTATTGTAATAAATACTTCTAACGTGACTTCCGGAAAGTCGCGGTTTTCTTTTTTTTTTATTTAATTTTTTTTTTTTGATCGCTTCTTCTTGTCGCCTATTGTAATAAATACTTCTAACGTGACTTCCGGAAAGTCGCGGTTTTTTTTTTTTTTTTTTTTGAGCGCTTCTTCTTGTCGCCTATTGTAATAAATACTTCTAACGTGACTTCCGGAAAGTCGCGTTTTTTTTGTTTTTGTTTTTTTTGTGGTTTTTTTTAGCGCTTCTTCTTGTCGCCTATTGTAATAAATACTTCTAACGTGACTTCCGGAAAGTCACGTTTTTTTGGGGGTTTTTTTTGGTTGTTTTTTTTAGCGCTTCTTCTTGTCGCCTATTGTAATAAATACTTCTAACGTGACTTCCGGAAAGTCACGTTTTTTTTTTGGTTTTTTTTTAGCGCTTCTTCTTGTCGCCTATTGTAATAAATACTTCTAACATGACTTCCGGAAAGTCGCGTTTTTTGGGGGGTTTTTTTTGGTTGTTTTTTTTAGCGCTTCTTCTTGTTGCCTATTGTAATAAATACTTCTAACGTGACTTCCGGAAAGTCGCGTTTTTTGTTTTGTTTTGTTTTTTTTGGTTTTTTTTGAGCGCTTCTTCTTGTCACCTATTGTAATAAATACTTCTAACGTGACTTCCGGAAAGTCGTGTTATTTATTTATTTATTTATTTTATTTTATTTTATTTTTTTGAGCGCTTCTTCTTGTCGCCTATTGTAATAAATACTTCTAACGTGACTTCCGGAAAGTCGCGTTATTTATTTATTTATTTATTTATTTATTTTTTTTTTAATTTTTTTATTTTTTTATTTTTTTATTTTTTGAGCGCTTCTTCTTTTCGCCTATTGTAATAAATACTTCTAACGTGACTTCCGGAAAGTCGCGTTATTTATTTATTTATTTATTTATTTATTTTTTTTTTAATTTTTTTATTTTTTTATTTTTTTATTTTTTGAGCGCTTCTTCTTTTCGCCTATTGTAATAAATACTTCTAACGTGACTTCCGGAAAGTCGCGTTTAACGAGTAGAGCCACCAGCGAAGTTGTTAAAATGACTAAATGTGTGTTTTCATTGCGCCTTAATCAGTGTGTGTGTGTGTGTGTGTGTGTGTGTGTGTGTGTGTGTGTGTGTGTGTGTGTGTGTGTGTGTGTGTGTGTGTGTGTGTGTGTGTGTGTGTGTGTGTGTTGTGTGTGTGTTGCAGTGCCTATTGCGAGGTGGCGCAGTGTGCGTTGCGCAGCGGTCAGACGCCCCCTGAGCTCAAGTCTTTTAGCTCCCTGGCAGGCTTCCAGGCAGCCCCCCGAGATGCAGGACAGTGTTTTAGGCAAGCAACACACTCCACAAGCCCCGCCCCCCTCGTCACCCGCCCTGGCCCCGCCTCCATCTCTCCTATTTCAAAATTCATTTGAACTGATGTCATCTTGTAATCACCATCATTCAGTCACTCAAAATAAGCATCGTCACGCACTTCCACCCCAGGCCAGTAGGCGGAGGCTCGGTGTTGCCCCCTTTACCCCGCGTGTCGCTTCGCCCTCCATCTCGCGCGCTAACCTGCGTGCTGTCATGTGACCGCAGCATCACCACCAAGCTGGAGCGCGCCCTGGAGAAGGTGGCCCCCCTGCTGAGGGAGATCTTTGTGGACTTTGCCCCCTTCCTGTCCCGCACCCTGCTGGGGAGTCATGGGCAGGAACTGCTCATTGAAGGTACAGGTGCTGTACACGCCCCCTTTTTCTCTAAGTGGCGTCTCCTGTCTCACTGTCCCTGTCTCACTCACTCACTCACTCACTGAGTGGGAATAGTCATTGTTAGTGAGGGAGTGACATTTTTGTGAGCGAATGACAATTATTTATGAGTGAGTGTGTATGGGAGTTGTTAGTGACTGAGTGAGTGAGTGAGTAAGGTATCGGGTTTATGGGAATTGTTCATGAGCGAGTGAGTGACTGAGTGAGTGAGTTAGTCAGCAAGAAATGTGAGCGAGTTAGAATTGTTTGAGTGCATAAAAATTGTCAATGATTGAGTGAGTGTATGGAAAATTGTGAGTGAGTGAGTGAGTGAAAGAGAAATGTTTATATGTGAGTGAGTGAGTTAGTGAGAAATGTTTTTGTGAGTGAGTGAGTGAGTGAGGAATGTTTGAGTGAGTGAGAATTGTTAGTGAATGAGTGTGAATAGTAATTATTAGTGAGGGAATGAGATGTTTTGTGAGTGAATGAAAATTACTTATGAGTGAGTGTTTATGGGAATTGTTAATGAGTGAGTGGGTGAGTGAGTACATGGAATATGTGAGTGAGGTATTAGGTGAGTGAGTGAGTGAGTGAGTGAGTGAGTGAGTGAGTGAGTATATGGAAAATGTGACTAAGTTATTAAGTGTGTGGTAATTGTGAATGAGTGAGAAATGTTTGTATGTGAGTGAGTATGTGGAAAATGTGAGTAACTTATTGAGTGTGTGGTAATTGTGAGTGAGTGAGTGAGTGAGTGAGTGAGTGAGTGAGTGAGTGAGTGAGTGAGTGAGTGAGTGGGTGAGTGAAAGAGAAATGTTTGTATGTGAGTGAGTGAGTGAGTGAGTGAGTGAGTGAGTGAGTGAGTGAGTGAGTGAGAAATGTTTTTGTGTGAGTGAGTGAGGAATGTTTGAGTGAGTGAGTGAGAATTGTTTGTGAGTGAGTGTGAATAGTAATTGTTAGTGAGGGAATGAGATGTTTTGTGAGTGAATGAAAATTATTTATGAGTGAATGTGTATGGGAATTGTTAATGAGTGAGTGGGTGAGTGAGTACATGGAATATGTGAGTAAGGTATTAAGTGTGTGGTAATTGTGTGTGAGTGAGTGAGTGAGTGAGTGAGTGAGTATATGGAAAATGTGACCAAGTTATTAAGTGTGTGGTAATTGTGAATGAGTGAGAAATTTTTGTATGTGAGTGAGTGAGTTGGTGAGAAATGTTTTTGTGTGAGTGAGTGAGTGAGTGAGTGAGTGAGTGAGTGAGTGAGTGAGTGAGTGAGTGAGTGAGTGAGTGAGTGAAGAATGTTTGAGTGAGTGAGTGAGTGAGAATTGTTTGTGAGTGAGTGTGAATAGTAATTACTGAGGGAGTGAGATGTTTTGTGAGTGAATGAAAATTACTTTTGAGTGAATGTGTATGGGAATTGTTAATGAGTGAGTGGGTGAGTGAGTATATGGAATATGTGAGTGAGGTATTAAGTGTGTGATAATTGTGAGTGAGTGAGTGAGTGAGTGAGTGAGTGAGTGAGTGAGTGAGTGAAAGAGAAATGTTTGTATGTGAGTGAGTGAGTTGGTGAGAAATGTTTTTGTGTGAGTGAGTGAGTGAGTGAGTGAGTGAGTGAGTGAGTGAAGAATGTTTGAGTGAGTGAGTGAGAATTGTTTGTGAGTGAGTGTGAATAGTAATTACTGAGGGAGTGAGATTTTTTGTGAGTGAATGAAAATTACTTTTGAGTGAATGTGTATGGGAATTGTTAATGAGTGAGTTGGTGAGTGAGTATATGGAATATGTGACTGAGGTATTAAGTGTGTGATAATTGTGAGTGAGTGAGTGAGTGAGTGAGTGAGTGAGTGAGTGAGTGAGTGAGTGAGTGAGTGAGTGAGTGAGTGAAAGAGAAATGTTTGTATGTGAGTGAGTTAGTGAGAAATGTTTGAGTGAGTGAGTGAGAATTGTTTGTGAGTGAGTGTGAATAGTAATTGTTAGTGAGGGAGTGAGATTTTTTGTGAGTGAATGAAAATTACTTATGAGTGAGTGTTTATGGGAATTGTTAATGACTGAGTGAGGTATTAAGTGTGTGGTAATTGTGAGTGTATTGGAAGTGTGAGTGAGTGAGTATATAGTAAGTGTGAGTGAGTGAATAGAGGCATGAGTGACTGTTATCAGTGAGTAAACAGTTGGTGACTTGAGTGTTTTGACGTGTCGCTGGGTGAATGAGTGAGTGGCTGCAAAGTGAACGGGCGATTGAGTGAGTGAATGTGAATGAGAGGGTGAATGGTGTGGCGTGTGTTGTCTCCGAGCTGGCTGCTCCACTCATTCATCAAGCAGGTATGTCTCCCGTTGTTAGCTGTCGCTCGTCCTGTGTGACATTGTTATTGTTGTTATGAACACATGAATTGTGTCTAAAGCAGGCCCAGGGTGTGATGCACTCCTCCGCCCTCTCTCTCCTTCCTTCTTGTCTTCTCTGTGGCATGACTTTGTTCTTACATGGCAAATTAAATATTGATCTTGGATGTAAAAGTAGAATATTGTTTTAGATGTCAAATAAAATATTGTTATTGCGTTTGAGCGACCAGCAAGACTTGTGACTGAGTGTGTGTGCTGTGCAGGTCTGGTGTGCATGAAGTCCAGCACGTCGGTGGTGGAGCTGGTCATGCTGCTCTGCTCTCAGGTGCGTCTACTTCCCGCTTTCAGGTTATTGATCAGTCCTGCGCATTGCAGTGTAACACAATATAATGTATCCACTTCTTGTCTTGTGGCCCAACCCTGCATCACAAAAACTACCTATCCTCTTTTGCCCATGTTGCAGAAAATGGCTCTTTTTTACCTAAAGCTTCCTTGGATACTGAATTTAAGTAGCATATAATATATTTGTACATTGAATTATGCAAACACTTTAATTGAATACAAATTTGTGAGCAAAATTTGTGTTTAAAAATTCAGTGTGTAAAGAAAATCTGTTTAAAAAAAATAGTGTAAAAATTGTGTTAAAAATATGTATAAGAAATTGTGTAAAGAAAAAAATCAGTGTGTTAAAAATTATGTGTAAATAAAATTTGTGTAAAAAGAAGATTTCAGTCTGTAAAAAAAAAAAAATCAGTGTGTAAAAATTATGTGTAAAGAAAATCTGTGTAAAAAAATTAGCATGTAAAAAAAATAATTCAGAGTGTAAAAAAAAATCTGTGTAAAAATTAATTTCTAAAGAAAATCTGTGGAAAAAAATTTGTGGAAAAATTGTGTATAAAAATCATGTGTAAAGAAAATAAGTGCAAAAAAAAGTGTGTAAAAAAAAGATTTCAGTGTGTAAAAATTGTGTGAAGAAAATCTGTGTAAAACAATTAGTGTGTAAAAAAAATTCAGTGTGTAAAAAAAAAAATCAGTGTGTAAAAATTATGTCTTAAAAAAAAATCGGTGGAAAAATTGTGTAAAAAAAAAAAAAGTGTGTATAAAAATCATGTGTAAAGAAAATCTGTGTAAAAAAATTAGTGTGTAAAAAAAAAGAATCTGTGTATAAAAATTATTGTGTAAAGAATATGTGTAAAAATCTGTTTAAAAAATCAGTGTTTAAAAATTATGTGTGAAGAAAATTTGTGTAAAAAAAAATAGTGTGTAAAAAAAATAATTCAGTGTGTAAAAAAAAAAAAAAAGTGTGTAAAAATTATGTGTAAAGAAAATCAGTGTAAAAAAATTAGTGTGTAAAAAAAATAATTCAGTGTGTAAAAAAAAATCAGTGTAAAAATGATTTCCAAAGAAAATCTGTGTAAAAATTGTGTAAAAAAAAAAGTGTGTAAAAATTATGTGTAAAGAAAATCAGTGTAAAAAAATTAGTGTGTAAAAAAAATAATTCAGTGTGTAAAAAAAATCAGTGTAAAAATGATTTCTAAAGAAAATCTGTGGAAAAAAAATTGTGGAAAAATTGTGGGAAAAAAAGTGTGTATAAAAATCATGTGTAAAGAAAATAAGTGTAAAAAAAAGTGTGTAGAAATTGTGTGTAAAAAAAAGATTTCAGTGTGTAAAAAAAATCAGTGTGTAAAAATTGTGTGAAGAAAATCTGTGTAAAACAATTAGTGTGTAAAAAAAATACAGTGTGTAAAAAAAAGAATCAGTGTATAAAAATTATGTCTAAAAAAAAATCTGTGAAAAAATTGTGTAAAAAAAAAGTGTGTATAAAAATCATGTGTAAAGAAAATCTGTGTAAAAAAATTAGTGTGTAAAAAAAAGAATCTGTGTATAAAAATTATTGTGTAAAGAAAATGTGTAAAAATCTGTTTAAAAAATCAGTGTTTAAAAATTGTGTAAAGAAAATTTGTGTAAAAAAAAATAGTGTGTAAAAAAAATAATTCAGTGTGTAAAAAAAAAAGTGTGTAAAAATTATGTGTAAAGAAAATCAGTGTAAAAAAATTAGTGTGTAAAAAAAATTCAGTGTGTAAAAAAAAGAATCAGTGTGTAAAAATTATGTCTAAAAAAAAATCTGTGGAAAAAAATTTGTGGAAAAATTGTGTAAAAAAAAGTGTGTATGAAAATCTGTGTAAAAAAATTAGTGTGTAAAAAAAAAGACTGTGTATAAAAATTATTGTGTAAAGAAAATGTGTAAAAATCTGTTTAAAAAAACAGTGTGTAAAAAATTATGTGTAAAGAAAATTTGTGTGCAGAAATTGTGTAAAACCAAAAAAAAAATCTGTGTATAAAAATTGTGTGTAAAGAAAATCTGTGTAAAGAAATGTGGGTAAAAATTGTGTTAAAAAAAAAAAAAAGTGTCTATAAAAATCACGGGAAAAGAAAATCTGTGTAAAAAAATTAGTGTGTAATAAAAATAATCTGTGTATAAAAATTATTGTGTAAAGAAAATGTGTAAAAATCTGTTTAAAAAATCAGTGTGTAAAACATTAGGTGTAAAGAAAATTTGTGTCCAAAAATTTGTGTGCAGAAATTGTATAAAACCCCAAAAAAATCTGTGTATACAAATTGTGTGCAAAGAAAATCTGTGTAAAAAAATGTGTTAAAAAAAAAAAAAAAAAAAAAAAAAGGTGTGTAAAAAAATGTGTATGTAAAAAAATATATAAAGTCTGTGTAAAAAATTCAGTGCAATATTCAAAACTCAAGACTCACTTCAGGTAAATTAGGACAAAATCTCCTGATCTTGCAATATCAGCAAACGAGAATTAAATTTTGGTGCTGAACTTCCCCCAGGGATCAATAAAGTACTTTCTATTCTATTGTATTCTAAGTAGCATATAATGTGTGAGCAAAATTTGTGTGTTTAAAAATTCAGTATGTAAAAATTCAGTGTAAAAAAAAAATCTGTGTATAAAAATTGTCTGTAAAGAAAATCCATGTAAAAAAAAATGATGTGTAAAGAAAATTTGTGTAAAAAGATTTCAGTCTGTAAAAAAAAAAAAAGTGTGTAAAAATTATGTGTAAAGAAAATCTGTGTAAAAAAATTAGTGTGTAAAAAAAAAAGTATTTGTGTATAAAAATTATTGTGTAAAGAAAATGTGTAAAAATCTGTTTAAAAAATCAGTGTGTAAAAAATTATGTGTAACGAAAATTTGTGTCCAAAAATGTGTGTGCAGAAATTGTATAAAACCCCCCAAAAATCTGTGTATAAGAATGGTGTGTAAAGAAATGTGTTAAAATTTAAAAAAAAAAGGTTTATAAAAATTATGTGTAAAAAATGTGTATGTAAAAAAATATATAAAGTCTGTGTAAAAAATTCAGTGCAATATTCAAAACTCAATACTCACTTCAGGTAAATTAGGACAAAATCTCCTGATCTTGCAATATCAGCTAACGAGAATTTAATTTTTGGTGCTGAACTTCCCCCAGGGATCAATAAAGTACTTTCTATTCTATTCTATTCTAAGTAGCATATAATGTGTGAGCAAAATTTGTGTGTTTAAAAATTCAGTGTAAAAAAAATCTGTGTATAAAAATTGTCTGTAAAGAAAATCCATGTAAAAAAAATTAATCTGTGTAAAAGAAATCAGTGTGTAAAAAATCTGTGTAAAAAAACTAGTGTGTAAAAATTGAACAAACTTAGTTTCACTGATTTTTTTTCACACTGAATTTTAAAAATTCTATTTTAACAAACTTAATTGCACTGAACATTTTTTTTTTACACAAGCTAAATTATTAATTTTGCCCACAATGTTTTATTCAATGAAATTGTCAGCATAATTTCAATTCAAAAAATCATTCACAATAGAGACACACATTAACCTCCATAGAAAATTGTAAAAAAATATTGAATTAAATTAAGTGTTTTTTGTACTTTAAATGTCAATCTGCTTGTATTTCAAGGACTAAGTAGTTCATAAATGAGTTCGCTGGAGGTCTGTGCGTACATTCAAAGCTTAATTTCTAGACTTTTAGGAGACACTTACCTCTCCGGACTTCCCCTGATGATAAAAACCTCCTTTTGGTTCCTAAAAAGGACTTCCAAACATTTAAAATCCAAACGCCCGAAGCCCGGTTCTTCCACCCTGGACTCCTGGAGCAAGCATCTGAGGCTCATTGATGAGACTTGACTTTTCTCCACCCTCTCGACTCGTCAGCTCATATCGTGTTACTCCGGCCTTCCCGCCATTAGGGCCCCGGGAGAGGAAAGTGGAGCTGAGATATTGATCGCGTAAGAGGAGACGCTCCCACGTGTCCTTTAGGAGCTAATGGAGCTTTTAGCATCAGCATCCTGCCCTTCATGCTCCTCCAACATTTATCTCTTACATAAATATACATGTGTAACCACACACAAGGGCCAATAAACAATATATAAATGCTATGCTAGCAGGAAGTGCTGCCCGATCCATTTAGTCAGAAACTTCTGTTACCTACTCCAAAATAACAGCTAATTATTTATGTAATTTATGACCGCTAAAGTATCTCCTAATAATCCCAAAAAGTCGATAACAACAAATGAACAATGTCAACAACATGCGTGTCCAAATTTGAAACTGACCTTTTCGTCTTAGCTTTGAGGAAGTTAGCGAGTCTACCATGAAGTTAGCTAGTCCAACCAGAATTTAGCAAGGCAACCAGGAAATTAGCTAGGCTACCTGTAATTTAGCGAGGCTACCAAAAAGTTAGTGAGGCTACCAGGAAGCTAGCCAGTCTACCAGGAAGTTAGTCAGGCTAACCGGAAGTTAGCAAGGCTACCAGGAAATTAGCTAGGCTACCAGAAAGTTAGTGAGGCTACCAGAAAGTTAGTGAGGCTACCAGGAAGTTAGCGAGTCTACCAGGAAGTTAGTCAGGCTAACAGGAAGTTAGTCAGTCTACTAGGAAGTTAGTGAGGCTTCCAAGAAGTTAGCGAGGCTACCAGGAAATTAGCTAGACTACCAGGAAGTTAGTGAGAGGCTACCAGGAAGTTAGTGAGTCTACCAGGAAGTTAGTCAGGCTAACAGGAAATTAGCCAGTCTACTAGGAAGTTAGTGAGGCTTCCACAAAGTTAGTGAGGCTACCAGAAAGTTAGTGAAGCTACCAGGAAGTTAGCGAGTCTACCAGGAAGTTAGTCAGGCTAACAGGAAGTTAGTCAGGCTAACAGGAAGTTAGTCAGGCTATAAGGAAGTTAGCCAGTCTACTAGGAAGTTAGTGAGGCTTCCAAGAAGTTAGTGAGGCTACCAGGAAATTAGCTAGACTACCAGGAAGTTAGTTAGAGGCTACCAGGAAGTTAGCGAGTCTACCGGGAAGTTAGTCAGGCTAACAGGAAGTTAGCCAGTCTACTAGGAAGTTAGTGAGGCTTCCAAGAAGTTAGTGAGGCTACCAGGAAATTAGTGAGGCTACCACAAAGTTAGTGAGGCTACCAGGAAGTTAGCGAGTCTACCAAGAAGTTAGTCAGGCTAACAGGAAGTTAGTCAGGCTAACAGGAAGTTAGCCAGTCTACTAGGAAGTTAGTGAGGCTTCCAAGAAGTTAGCGAGGCTACCAGGAAGTTAGTCAGGCTAACAGGAAGTTAGCAAGGTTACCAGGAAATTAGCTAGGCTAACAGAAATTTAGCGAGGCTACCACGAAGTTAGTGAGGCTACCAGAAAGTTGGGGAGGCTACCAGGAAGTTAGCGAGTCTACCAGGAAGTTAGTCAGGCTAACAGGAAGTTAGTCAGTCTACTAGGAAGTTAGTGAGGCTTTCAAGAAGTTAGCGAGGCTACCAGGAAATTAGCTAGACTACCAGGAAGTTAGTGAGAGGCTACCAGGAAGTTAGTGAGTCTACCAGGAAGTTAGTCAGGCTAACAGGAAATTAGCCAGTCTACTAGGAAGTTAGTGAGGCTTCCACAAAGTTAGTGAGGCTACCAGAAAGTTAGTGAGGCTACCAGGAAGTTAGCGTGTCTACCAGGAAGTTAGTCAGGCTAACAGGAAGTTAGCCAGTCTACTAGGAAGTTAGTGAGGCTTCCAAGAAGGTAGTGAGGCTACCAGGAAATTAGCTAGACTACCAGGAAGTTAGTGAGAGGCTACCAGGAAGTTAGCGAGTCTACCGGGAAGTTAGTCAGGCTAACAGGAAGTTAGCCAGTCTACTAGGAAGTTAGTGAGGCTTCCAAGAAGTTAGTGAGGCTACCAGGAAATTAGTGAGGCTACCACAAAGTTAGTGAGGCTACCAGGAAGTTAGCGAGTCTACCAGGAAGTTAGTCAGGCTAACAGGAAGTTAGTCAGGCTAACAGGAAGTTAGCCAGTCTACTAGGAAGTTGGTGAGGCTTCCAAGAAGTTAGCGACGCTACCAGGAAGTTAGTCAGGCTAACAGGAAGTTAGTCAGGCTAACTTTAGCCAGTCTACTAGGAAGTTAGTGAGGCTTCCAAGAAGTTAGCGAGGCTACCAGGCAATTAGCTAGACTACCAGGAAGTTAGTGAGAGGCTACCAGGAAGTTAGCGAGGCTACCAGGAAGTTAGTCAGGCTAACAGGAAGTTAGTCAGGCTAACAGAAAGTTAGCCAGTCTACTAGGAAGTTAGTGAGGCTTCCAAGAAGTTAGCGAGGCTACCAGGAAGTTAGTGAGGCTACCAAAAAGTTAGTGAGAGGCTACCAGGAAGCTAGCTAGACTACCAGGATGTTAGTGAGGCTAACAGGAAGTTAGCCAGTCTACCAGGAAGTTAGTGAGGCGAACAGGAAGTTAGTGAGGCTACCAGGAAATTAGCTAGACTACCAGGAAGTTAGCGAGAGGCTACCAGGAAGTTAGTGAGGCTAACAGGAAATTAGCCAGGCTACCAGGAATTTAGCGAGGCTTCCAAGAAGTTAGCGAGGTTCCCAGGAAGTTAGTAAGGCGAACCAGACAAATAGCTAGGCTACCGGGAAATTAGTGAGTCTACCAGGAAGTTAGTGAGGCTACCAGGAAGTTATTGAGGCTACCAGGAAGTTAGCGAGGCTACCAAGAAGTTAGTCAGGCTACCAGGAAGTTAGCGAGGCTACCAGGAAGTTAGTCAGGCTAACAGGAAATTAGCTAGACTAACAGGAAGTTAGCCAGTCTACTAGGAAGTTAGCGAGGCTACCAGGAAATTAGCTAGACTAACAGGAAGTTAGCGAGAGGCTACCAGGAAGTTAGCGAGGCTACCAGGAAGTTAGCTAGGCAGTTGTTTACGTTGGATTTTTAATTTTCAGCATTTTCTCGTTGTTTTCTACGGTTTTGCTTCAGTTTTGTTTGGCCACTATAGCCCATAAATAGAAAAAAATAACAATAATAGATGTAGACAGTGAACCATAGTCCACAAATATAAACAAAACAACAATAGATGTAGACAGTGAATCATAGTCCATAAATATAAACAAAACAAAAATAGATGTGGACAGTGAACCATAGTCCATAAATATAAACAAAACAACAATAGATGTAGACCCTGAACCATAGTCCATAAATATAAACAAAACAACAATAGATGTAGACAGTGAACAATAGTCCATAAATATAAACAAAACAACAATAGATGTACACAGTGAACAATAGTCCATAAATATAAACAAAACAACAATAGATGTAGACAGTGAACCATAGTCCACAAATATAAACAAAACAACAATAGATGTAGACAGTGAATCATAGTCCACAAATATAAACAAAACAACAATAGATGTACACAGTGAACAATAGTCCATAAATATAAACAAAACAACAATAGATGTAGACAGTGAACCATAGTCCACAAATATAAACAAAACAACAATAGATGTAGACAGTGAACCATAGGCCATAAATATAAACAAAACAACAATAGATGTAGACAGTGAACCATAGTCCACAAATATAAACAAAACAACAATAGATGTAGACAGTGAACCATAGTCCACAAATATAAGCAAAACAACAATAGATGTAGACAGTGAATCATAGTCCACAAATATAAACAAAACAACAATAGATGTACACAGTGAACAATAGTCCATAAATATAAACAAAACAACAATAGATGTAGACAGTGAACCATAGTCCATAAATATAAACAAAACAACAATAGATGTCGACAGTGAACCATAGTCCACAAATATAAACAAAACAACAATAGATGTAGACAGTGAACCATAGTCCACAAATATAAACAAAACAACAATAGATGTAGACAGTGAACCATAGTCCATAAATACAAACAAAACAACAATAGATGTAGACAGTGAACCATAGTCCACAAATATAAACAAAACAACAATAGATGTAGACAGTGAACCATAGTCCACAAATATAAACAAAACAACAATAGATGTAGACAGTGAACCATAGTCCACAAATATAAACAAAACAACAATAGATGTCGACAGTGAACCATAGTTCACAAATATAAACAACAATAGATGTAAACAAAACAACAATAGATGTGGACAGTGAACCATAGTTCACAAATATAAACAACAATAGATGTAAACAAAACAACAATAGATGTGGACAGTGAACCATAGTTCACAAATATAAACAACAATAGATGTAAACAAAACAACAATAGATGTAGACAGTGAACCATAGTTCACAAATATAAACAACAATAGATGTAAACAAAACAACAATAGATGTGGACAGTGAAGTGACATACAAACTGCAAATGAAAATAAAAGTTGTCTGTTGTCTTTCAGGAATGGCAGAATTCCATCCAGAAAAACGCTGGCTTGGCTTTCATCGAGCTGATCAACGAGGGAAGGTAAAGACTTCAAGAGTTGATGTTATCTTCATTTATAAATGGCGAACAGGAAGTTAGTCAGGCTAACAGGAAGTTCACCAGGCTACCAGGAAGTTAGCAAGGCTACCAGGCAGTTAGCAAGGCTAACAGAAAGTTAGTGAGGCTCACAGGAAGTTAGCGCGGCTACCAGGAAGTTAGTGAGTCTACCAGAAAGTTAGCGAGGCTACCAGGAAGTTAGCCAGCCTACCAGGAAGTTTGCGAGGCTACCAGGAAGTTAGTGAGGCAAACCAGAAAATAGCAAGGCAACCGGGAAATTAGCTAGACTACCAGGAAGTTAGTGATGCTAACCGGAAGTTAGCAAGGCTACCAGAAAGTTAGCTAGGCTACCAGAAAGTTAGCTAGGCTACCAGGAAGTAAGATAGGCTACCTGGAAGTTAGTGAGGCTACCAGGAAGCTATTTAGACTACCAGGGAGTTAATCAGGCTACCAGGAAGTTAGCCAGTCTACCAGGAAGTTAGTGAGGATAACCGGAAGTTAGCGAGGATAAGAGGAAATTAGCTAGACTACCAGGAAGTTAGCCAGAGGCTACCAGGAAGTTAGCGAGGCTACCACGAAGTTAGTGAGGATAATTGGAAGTTAGCAAGGCTACTACGAAATTAGCTAGACTACCAAGAAGTTAGCGAGAGGCTACCAGGAAGTTAGTGAGACTACCAGCAAGTTAGTGAGGCTACTAGGAAGCTAGTTAGACTACCATGAAGTTAATCAGGCTAACAGGAAGTTAGCCAGTCTACCAGGAAGTTAGTGAGGATAACTGGAAGTTAGCGAGGCTACCGGGAAATTAGCTAGACTACCAGGAAGTTAGCTAGGCTACCAGGAAGTTGATGAGGCTACCAGGAACTAAGATAGGCTACCTGGAAGTTAGTGAGGCTGCCAGAAAGTTAGTGAGGCTACCAGGAAGCTAGTTAGACTACCAGGAAGTTAATCAGGCAAACAGGAAGTTAGCCAGTCTACCAGAAAGTTAGTGAGGATAACCGGAAGTTAGCGAGGCTACTACGAAATTTGCTAGACTACCAAGAAGTTAGCAAGAGGCTATCAGGAAGTTAGTGAGGCTACCACAAAGTTAGTGAGGATAATTGGAAGTTAGCAAAGCTACTACGAAATTAGCTAGACTACCAAGAAGTTAACGAGAGGCTACCAGGAAGTTAGTGAGACTACCAGCAAGTTAGTGAGGCTACCAGGAAGCTAGTTAGACTACCATGAAGTTATTCAGGCTAACAGGAAGTTAGCCAGTCTACCAGGAAGTTAGTGAGGATACTGGAAGTTAGCGAGGCTACCGGGAAATTAGCTAGACTACCAGGAAGTAAGATAGGCTACCAGGAAGTTAGCTAGGCTACCATGGAATTTATTGAGGCTACCAGGAAGCTAGTTAGACTACCAGGAAGTTAATCAGGCTAACGAGAAGTTAGCCAGTCTACCAGGAAGTTAGTGAGGATAACCGGAAGTTAGCGAGGTTACCAGGAAATTAGCTAGACTACCAGGAAGTTAGCGAGAGGCTACCAGGAAGTTAGCGAGGCTACCAGTAAGTTAGTGAGGATAACCGGAAGTTAGCGAGGCTACCAGGAAATTAGCTAGACTACCAGGAAGTTAGTGAGGATAACCGGAAGTTAGCGAGGCTACCAGGAAATTAGCTAGACTACCAGGAAGTTAGCGAGAGGCTACCAGGAAGTTAGCGAGGCTACCAGGCAGTTAGCGAGAGGCTACCAGGAAGTAAGCTAGGCTACCAGAAAGTTAGTGAGGCTACCAGGAAGCTAGTTAGACTACCCTGAAGTTAGCCAGGCTAACAGGAAGTTAGCCAGTCTACCAGGAAGTTAGCGAGAGGCTACCAGGAAGTTAACTGGTAGCCTTGCTAACTTCCTGTTAGCCTTGCTAACTGCCTGGTAGCATAGCTAACTTCCTGTTAGCCATTTCTAAATGATGGTAACATAGAAATGATAAATAAAGTTTACACCTTATGAACATATTCTTTGACTGCATGATGATGATGAGTGTCTCAGTGAAATGTAGTACTGTTGTTAGGAGTGTCGGCCATGTTTGAGACTTAAATGTTGTGTGTTGGTGCTCAGACTTCTGTGCCACGCCATGAAGGATCACATCGTGCGCGTGGCCAACGAGGCGGAGTTCATCCTCAACCGACAGCGAGCCGAGGACGTGCACAAACATGCAGAGTTTGAGGTGGGCAAACACTAATAATAATAATAATAATAATATTAATATTTTCCTGGCGCCCTCGTAGTCCAACTGTGCGCAGTACGCCGCCGACCGCCGCGAGGAGGAGAAGATGTGCGACCACCTGATCAGCGCCGCCAAGCACCGAGATCATGTGACCGCCAACCAGCTGAAGCAGAAGATCCTCAACATCCTGACCAATAAGCACGGAGCCTGGGGGACCATGTCTCAGAGGTGACTTCCTGTCATGTGACACGCCATGTCATCCAGCACGCGGGACATAATAAATAACACACTTAAATACTGTATATAGTAATAATAATACACTTAAATCATGTATATAATAGTATTAATACAGTTCAATATATAATAATACAGTTAAATGATGTATATAATATGAATAATACAGGTCAATATATAATAATACAGTTAAATGATGTATATAATAGTATTAATACAGTTCAATATATAATAATACAGTTAAATGATGTATATAATAATAATAATACAGTTAATTGATGTATATAATATTAATAATACAGGTTAATATATAATAATAATACAGTTAAATGATGTATATAATAGTAATAATACAATTCTATATATAATAATACAGTTAAATGATTTATATAGTAATAATAATACAGTTAAATGATGTATATAATAATAATAATACAGTTCAATATATAATAACACAGTTAAATGATGTATACAATAATAATAATACAGTTCAATATATAATAATACAGTTAAATGATGTATATAATATCAATAATACAGTTAAATGATGTATATAATAATACAGGTCAATATATAATAATACAGTTAAATGATGTATATAATATTAATAATACAGTTCAATATATAATAACACAGTTAAATGATGTATATAATAATAATAATACAGGTCAATATATAATAATACAGTTAAATGATGTATATAATAATAATACAGTTCAATATATAATAACACAGTTAAATTATGTATATAATAATAATAATACAGTTCAATATATAATAATACAGTTAAATGATGTATATAATAGTAATAATACAGTTCAATATATAATAATACAGTTAAATGATGTATATAATAGTAATAATACAGTTCAATATAAAATAATACAGTTAAATGATGTATATAATAGTAATAATACAGTTCAATATAAAATAATACAGTTAAATGATGTATATAATAGTAATAATACAGTTCAATATATAATAACACAGTTAAATTATGTATATAATAATAATAATACAGGTCAATATATAATAATACAGTTAAATTATGTATATAGTAATAATAATAGTTAAATGATGTATATAATAGTAATAATATAGTTCAATATATAATAATACAGTTAAATGATGTATATAATAGTAATAATACAGTTCAATATATAATAATACGGTTAAATGATGTATATAATAGTAACGATACAGTTCAATGTATAATAATACAGTTAAATGATGTATATAGTAATAATATTTCACTTCAATGATGTATATAATAGTAATAATACAGTTCAATATATAATAATAATAGTCAAATGATGTATATAATAGTAATAATATAGTTCAATATATAATAAAGTTAAATGATGTATATAATAGTAATAATGCAGTTCAATATATAATAATACAGTTAAATAATATAATACAGTAAAATGATGTACATAGTAATAATAATACAGTTAAATGATGTATATAATAGTAATAATACAGTTCAATATATAATAATACAGTTAAATGATGTATATAATAACAGTAATACAGTTAAATGATGTATATAATAGTAATAATACAGTTAAATTATGTATATAATAATAATAATACATTTAAATGATGTATATAATATTAATAATACAGGTCAATATATAATAATACAGTTAAATGATGTATATAATAATAATAATACAGTTCAATATATAATAATACAGTTAAATGATGTATATAATATTAATAATACAGTTCAATATATTATAATAATACAGTTAAATGATGTATATAATATTAATAATACAGTTCAATATATAATAATACAGTTAAATGCTGTATATAATAATAATAATAATAATAATAATAATACAGTTCAATATATAATAACACAGTTAAATGATGTATACAATAATAATAATACAGTTCAATATATAATAACACAGTTAAATGATTTATATTATAATAATACAGTTCAATATATAATAACACAGTTAAATGATGTATATAAAAATAATAATACAGTTCAATGTATAGTACAATTAGATGCAGTTTATATCGATAATAAAAAAGCGAGATGGTGCCGATGACTGACACTTGTTGGCTCCTCCCCTTTCCTTCAAATCAGCCAATTGCATGACTTCTGGCGTCTGGACTACTGGGAGGACGACTTGAGGAGGAGGCGGAGATTCGTGAGAAACGCTTTTGGCTCCACCCACGCCGACGTGTCACTCAAAGCTATTGAGGACTACGGTCAGTCACCTTGTACTACACTATTGTACTATAATATTGTACTATACTGTTGTACTGTACTATTGTACTACACTGTTGTACTATACTGTTGTACTACACTGTTGTACCATACTGTTGTACTACACTGTTGTACTGTACTGTTGCACCATACTGTTGTACTACACTGTTGTACTGTACTATTGTACTACACTGTTGTACTATACTGTTGTACTACACTGCTGTGCATTGTACTAGGACATTGTACTCCATTATAGTGCAGACGCTCATGCTTTAAAATGTGCTACAATAGGCACAGAGGAAGAAGGGGAGGAGCCTAAGTCCAAAAAGAGCTTCCGCAGCCAATCAGTGGTGGCGCAGAACCCGGAGGCGGAGTTGATGCTGGAGGGCGACGATGACACGGTCAGCCTTCTGCAGGAGAAAGAGATTGACAACCTCGCAGGTGAGATGAAGGCCACAACAACAACAACAACCACAACAACAACACATGCGCCCCCTGGTGACTAAACACCAAACTGTTCTTCACTCCTAGTTCCTTTCCGCCCGCGACTTTTTATGTCCAGAGGCAAGTTGGTGCTTTCAACTATTAGCACTAACAGCCTACCAGATGACGGCCACGATGAAGCTATGCTAACGCTAATGCTAATGCCAATCAAAACGCTATCAATTCATTAATTAACTTGGAGTTTGACTCAAGAGAAATACAAGAAAAAACCTTTATCCATCGTTTATTATTCAAAGTTGATTAATGCTGACCTTTTTATCCTAGCTTCCAGGAAGGCTACTAGGAAATTAGGCTAACAGGAAGTTAGCCAGTCTACCAGGAAGTAAGCGAAGCTACCAGGAAGTTTGCAAAGCTACCAGGAAGCTACCAGGAAGTTAGCCAGACTATTCGAAAGGTAGCCAGTCTACCATGAATTTAGTGTGGCTAACAGGAAGTTAGCCAGTCTACCAGGAAGATAGCTAGGCTACCAAAACGTTGGTGAGGCTACCAGGAAGTTAGCAAGGCTACCAGGAAGTAAGAGAAGCTACCAGGAAGTTAGCAAAGTTACCAGGAAGTTGGCCAGACTATTTGGAAGGTAGCCAGTCTACCATGAATTTAGTGTGGCTAACAGGAAGTTAGCCAGTCTACTAGGAAGATAGCTAGGCTACCAGGAAGACAGCTAGGCTACCAAAAAGTTGGTGAGGCTAACCGGAAGTTAGCCAGTCTACCAGGAAGATAGCTATGCTACCAAAACGTTGGTGAGGCTACCAGGAAGTTAGCCAGTCTACCAGGAAGTAAGCAAAGCTACCAGGAAGTTAGCCAGACTATTAGGAAGGTAGCCAGTCTACCATGAATTTAGTGTGGCTAACAGGAAGTTAGCCAGTCTACTAGGAAGATAGCTAGGCTACCATGAAGATAGCTAGACTACCAAAACGTTGGTGATTCTACCAGGAAGTTAGCCAGGCTACCAGGAAGTTAGCGAGGCTACCAGGAAGTAAGCGAAGCTACCAGGAAGTTAGCAAATCTACCAGGAAGTTAGCAAATCTACCAGGAACTTAGCCAGACTATTAGGAAGGTAGCCAGTCTACCATGAATTTAGTGTGGCTAAAAGGAAGTTAGCCAGTCTACTAGGAAGATAGCTAGGCTACCAGGAAGACAGTTAGGCTACCAAAAAGTTGGGGAAGCTAGCAGGAAGTTAGCCAGTCTACCAGGAAGATAGCTAGGCTACCAAAAAGTTGGTGAAGCTAACAGGAAGTTAGCCAGTCTACCAGGAAGATAGCTAGGCTACCAAAAAGTTGGTGAGGCTAACAGGAAGTTAGCCAGTCTAGCAGAAAGATAGCTAGGCTACCAAAAAGTTGGTGAAGCTAACAGGAAGTTAGCCAGTCTAGCAGGAAGATAGCTAGGCTACCAAAAAGTTTGTGAGGCTAACAGGAAGTTAGCCAGTCTACCAGGAAGATAGCTAGGCTACCAAAACGTTGGTGAGGCTACCAGGAAGTTAGCCTGGCTACCAGGAAGTTAGTGAGGCTAACAGGAAGTAAGCGAAGCTACCAGGAAGTTAGCAAATCTACCAGGAACTTAGCCAGACTATTAGGAAGGTAGCCAGTCTACCATGAATTTAGTGTGGCATTCAGGAAGTTAGCCAGTCTACTACGAAGTTAGTCAGTCTAACAGCAAGTTAGCCAGTCCACCAGAAGGATAGCTAGGCTACCAGGAAGTTGGTGAGACTAACAGGAAGTTAGCCAGTCTACCTGGATGTTACACAGGCTACCGGGAAGTTAGCCAGTCTAACATGACGTTAGTGAGGCTTGCAGGAAGTTAGCTAGTCTACCAGAAGGATAGCTAGACTACCAGGAAGTTGGTGAGACTAACAGGAAGTTAGCCAGTCCAACAGGAAGTTAGCCAGTCTAACAGGAAGTTAGCCAGTCTAACAGGAAGTTTACCAGTCTACATGGAAGTTAGCCAGTCTACCAGGAAGATAGCTAGGCTACCAGGAAGTTAGCCAGTCCAACAGGAAGTTAGCCAGTCTAACAGGTAGTTAGGCAGGCTACCAGGAAGATAGTTAGGCTACCAGGAAGTTGGTGGGGCTACCAAGAAGCTAGCCAGTCTAACAGGAAGTTAGCCAGTCTACCAGAAGGATAGCTAGGCTACCAGGAAGTTGTTGAGGCTAACAGGAAGTGAGCCAGTCTAACAGGAAGTGAGCCAGTCTAACTGGAAGTTGGTGAGGCTACCAGGAAGTTAGCCAGTCTAACAGGAAGTTGGTGAGGCTAACAGGAAGTTAGCCAGTCTAACAGGAAGTTAGCCAGTCTAACAGGAAGTTGGTGAGGCTAACAGGTAGTTAGACTGTCTAACAGGAAGTTAGGCAGGCTACCAGGAAGTTAACTAAGCTACCAGGAAGTTAGTGAAGCTAACAGTAAGTTATTTTTAAATAAATATGTATTGTTTGAATTCCGTCTTAAAGGAAAGTCTAATAATGTCAACCCAATTAAACTAAACCTTTACTTTTTAGCTGACACATCTTGATTTGAGGGGCGTCTCCTGGTTAAAGCGCCCCCTTAACAACACCAGTTTCTAGCCACTCTATTATTGTTTATGAAGGATGACCAATCACAACAAATCATACACTAATCGCTAACCACTGCAACCTGAGGATCTCTTGACGCTAGCTGCTAGGTGATGCTAGCTGCTAAGTGACGCTAGCTGACCCCTCAGGTCCCGTAGTGCTGAGCACGCCGGCCCAGCTGGTGGCGCCGGTGGTGGTGGCCCGCGGCACCCTGTCCATCACCACCACTGAGATATACTTCGAGGTGGACGAAGAGGACACCGCCTTCAAGAAAGCTGACGCTAAAGTAGGCACTCCCAACTCGATCCACCCGCCCGCCCGGGTGTTGCGTGCTTATAACTGTGGTGCGTTCAGGTGCTGGCCTACTCGGAGGGTCTGCACGGCAAGTGGATGTTCAGCGAGATCCGGGCGGTCTTCTCCAGGCGTTACTTGCTGCACAACACGGGCCTGGAGGTCTTCATGGCCAACAGAAGTACGACACGCCCGTCCTCCCCCCTGTCTGACTGCCATGTTGACCCTTCCTCCTCCTCCTCCTCTCCATCAGCCTCCGTCATGTTTAACTTCCCCGACCAGGCCACGGTGAAGAGGGTGGTCTACAGCCTCCCGCGGGTGGGGGTGGGAACCAGCTACGGTCTGCCGCAGGCCAGGTAGGTAGGCGCCGGGGCTACGACATGGCGGGCTCTATGGCGTGTTTACCATGTGTTTGGCGTGTGTGACAGGCGCATCTCCTTGGCCACACCCCGCCAGCTCTTCAAGTCCTCCAATATGACGCAGCGTTGGCAGCGCAGGGAGATCTCCAACTTTGAGTACCTCATGTTCCTCAACACCATCGCAGGTCAGCGGGTGCAATGTGATGCTAGCACTAGCATGGTTTAGATTGCTGTGTTAGCCTACTATCAAAATGACTTTAAAAGCCTTGTATAAGTGTTATAATGGAGGCAACACATGATGTAAGTGTCTATATGAGTTATATTAGCCTACTATCAAAATGACTTTAAAAGTCTTATAAAAGTGTTATAATGAAGGCAACACATGATGTAAGTGTCTATATGAGTTATATTAGCCTACTATCAAAATGACTTCAAAAGTCTTATCTAAGTGTTATAATGAAGGCAACACATGATGTAAGTGTCTATATTAGTTATATTAGCCTACTATCAAAATGACTTCAAAAGTCTTATATAAGTGTTATAATGAAGGCAACACATGATGTAAGTGTCTATATTAGTTATATTAGCCTACTATCAAAATGACTTTAAAAGTCTTATATATAAGTGTTACAATAAAGGCATTACATGATGCAAAACAGTGCTCGCAGAACAGTTTCAGGCTCGATAAATCACAATAAAGATGCAAAACAGTGCTTGCAGAACAGTTGCAGTCTTGATAAATCACAGTAAAGATGCAAAACAGTGCTGGCAGAACAGTTTCAGGCTTGATAAATCACAATAAAGATGCAAAACAGTGCTCGCAGAACAGTTTCAGGCTCGATAAATCACAATAGTTGCAAAACAGGTCTTGCAGAACAGTTGCAGGCTTGATAAATCACAATACAGATGCAAAACAGTGCTCGCAGAACAGTTTCAGGCTTGATAAATCACAATAAAGATGCAAAACAGTGCTCGCAGAACAGTTGCATTCTCGATAAATCACAATAAAGATGCAAAACAGTGCTGGCAGAACAGTTTCAGGCTTGATAAATCACAATAAAGTTGCAAAACAGTGCTTGCAGAACAGTTTCAGGCTTGATAAATCACAATAAAAATGCAAAACAGTGCTGGCAGAACAGTTTCAGGCTTGATAAATCACAATAAAGATGCAAAACAGTGCTTGCAGAACAGTTGCAGGCTTGATAAATCACAATAAAGATGCAAAACAGTGCTTGCAGAACAGTTGCAGGCTTGATAAATCACAATAAAGATGCAAAACAGTGCTTGCAGAACAGTTGCAGGCTTGATAAATCACAATAAAGATGCAAAACAGTGCTTGCAGAACAGTTGCAGGCTTGATAAATCACAATAAAGATGCAAAACAGTGCTGGCAGAACAGTTTCAGGCTTGATAAATCACAATAAATATGCAAAACAGTGCTCGCAGAACAGTTGCAGGCTCGATAAATCACAATAAAGTTGCAAAACAGTGCTTGCAGAACAGTTGCGGGCTTGATAAATCACAATAAAGTTGCAAAACAATGCTTGCAGAACAGTTGCAGGCTTGATAAATCACAATAAAGATGCAAAACCGTGCTCGCTGAACAGTTGCGGGCTCTATAAATCACAATAAAGTTGCAAAACAGTGCTTGCAGAACAGTTGCAGGCTTGATAAATCACAATAAAGATGCAAAACCGTGCTCGCTGAACAGTTTCAGGCTTGATAAATCACAATAAAGATGCAAAACCGTGCTCGCTGAACAGTTGCAGGCTTGATAAATCACAATAAAGATGCAAAACCGTGCTCGCTGAACAGTTTCAGGCTCGTTTAATCACAATAAAGTTGCAAAACAGTGCTGGCAGAACAGTTGCAGGCTTGATAAATCACAATGAAGTTGCAAAACAGTGCTAGCTGAACAGTTGCAGGCTTGATAAATCACAATAAAGTTGCAAAACCGTGCTCGCTGAACAGTTGCGGGCTCGTTTAATCACAATAAAGTAGCAAAACAGTGCTTGCAGAACAGTTGCAGGCTTGATAAATCACAATAAAGTTGCAAAACAGTGCTAGCTGAACAGTTTCAGGCTCGTTTAATCACAATAAAGTTGCAAAACAGTGCTGGCAGAACAGTTGCAGGCTTGATAAATCACAATAAAGATGCAAAACAGTGCTCGCAGAACAGTTGCAGGCTTGATAAATCACAATAAAGATGCAAAACCGTGCTTGCAGAACAGTTGCAGGCTTGATAAATCACAATAAAGATGCAAAACAGTGCTTGCAGAACAGTTGCAGGCTTGATAAATCACAATAAAGATGCAAAACAGTGCTTGCAGAACAGTTGCAGGCTTGATAAATCACAATAAAGATGCAAAACAGTGCTTGCAGAACAGTTGTAGGCTTGATAAATCACAATAAAGATGCAAAACAGTGCTGGCAGAACAGTTTCAGGCTTGATAAATCACAATAAAGTTGCAAAACAGTGCTGACAGAACAGTTTCAGGCTTGATAAATCACAATAAATATGCAAAACAGTGCTCGCAGAACAGTTGCAGGCTCGATAAATCACAATAAAGTTGCAAAACAGTGCTTGCAGAACAGTTGCGGGCTTGATCAATCACAATAAAGTTGCAAAACAATGCTTGCAGAACAGTAGCAGGCTTGATAAATCACAATAAAGATGCAAAACCGTGCTCGCTGAACAGTTGCGGACTCGTTTAATCACAATAAAGATGCAAAACAGTGCTTGCAGAACAGTTGCAGGCTTGATAAATCACAATAAAGTTGCAAAACAGTGCTTGCAGAACAGTTGCGGGCTCTATAAATCACAATAAAGTTGCAAAACAGTGCTTGCAGAACAGTTGCGGGCTCTATAAATCACAATAAAGTTGCAAAACAGTGCTGGCAGAACTGTTTCAGGCTTGATAAATCACAATAAAGTTGCAAAACAGTGCTGGCAGAACTGTTTCAGGCTTGATAAATCACAATAAAGTTGCAAAACAGTGCTAGCAGAACAGTTGCAGGCTCGTTTAATCACAATAAAGTTGCAAAACAGTGCTTGCTGAACAGTTGCAGGCTTGATAAATCACAATAAAGCTGCAAAACATGGACATGTTTTTTCTCTGGGCCTGCAGGGAGGACCTACAACGATCTGAACCAGTACCCCATCTTCCCCTGGGTCCTGACCAACTACGACTCGGAGGAGCTGGACCTCACGTTGCCCGGAAACTTCCGAGACCTTTCCAAGGTTTGTTTGAGCGCTTCACACACGCCTTCGCCTCGTTACGCCGCCGTCAAAACGGTTGTTAGGACGTGCTCTCACGTGATCTTGCCAAATAGTGTGCAACTTAAATTATGCTCATAATGGCATTTACTTATATGACCCAATGCAAACAACCTTCCCTAGTCATGGTGCAAAGAAAATAAAAAAATTACAAAAAATCCAACACAAAAGGTCAGCACACATGGTCACACATAAAAAACATCCATGCACCTTAAACAATTCTAAATGACATCCATTACAAAGCATGATGGGAAAAATGCAAAACTCTCTCCACACTTAACATGTTTGGTGCATTTTAGCTGCTTGATATTTCTGATTGATTACTAAACTTTAAGGAGGTCGTCACGGAAGTAACTCACATTCTTAATATTATATACATATATATGCATGTGTATATATATATATATATATATATATATATATATATATATATATATATATATATATATATATATATATATATATATATATATATATATATATATATATATATATATATATATATATATATATGTATATATACATATAGTTTATATGTATGTAAATATATATACTGTATGTATGTATATATGTATGTTTATATGTATGTATATATGTATGTATATATGTATGCTTATATATATGTATGTATACATACAATATATATCTATATGTTTGTAAATATATATACTGTATGTATGTCTATATGTATTTCTATGTATATATATATGCATGTATATATGTATGTTTATATATATGTATGTATATATGTATGTTTATGTATATGTATGTTTATATGAATGTTTATATATATATATGTATGTATATGTGTGTGTTTATATATGTATGTATATATGTATGTTTATATATGTATGTTTATATATGTATGTTTATGTATATGTATGTTTATATGAATGTTTATATATATATATGTATGTATATGTGTGTTTATATATGTATGTATATATGTATGTTTATATATGTATGTTTATATATGTATGTACAGTATATATGTATGTTTATATATATGTATGTATATATATGTATATATACATACAGTATACATGTTTGTTTATACATATATGTATGTATGTATGTATATATATATATGTATGTATATATGTATGTTTATATATATGTATGTTTATATATATGTATGTATATATACATATAGTATGTATGTATATGTATGTAAATATATATACTGTATGTATGTATATATGTATGTATGTATATATACATATAGTATATATGTATATGTATGTAAAAATATATACTGTATGTATGTATATATGTATGTTTATATATATGTATGTATATATATATATATACATACAATATATATCCATATGTTTGTAAATATATATACTGTATGTATGTATATATGTATTTCTATATATATATATGCATGTATATATGTATGTTTATATATATATATGTATGTATATATGTATGTTTATATATATGTATGTATATATGAATGTTTATATATATATATATATGTATATTTGTGTGTTTATATATGTATGTATATATGTATGTTTATATATGTATGTATATATACATACAGTATATATGTATGTTTATACATATATGTATGTATATATGTATGTATATATACATACAGTATATATGTATGTATATATACATACAGTATATATGTATGTTTATACATATATGTATGTATGTATGCATGTATTTTTGTATATATACAGACAGTATATATGTATATGTATGTTAAGTATGTATATATATGTATACATATATATATAAGTATACACATACATACATACATATATCTATATATATACATACATACTGTATATATATATATATATATATATATATATATATATATATATATATATATATATATATATATATATACAGTATGTATGTATATATATAGATATATGTATGTATATGTATGTATGTATGTGTATACTTATATATATATATGTATACATATATATATATACTTAACATGCAGTCAGCCCTCGACCAAATATTTTTAGCCCAATGTGACCCTCAGGTCAAAAGGTTTGGACAGCTCTGTTGTACGTCTTTACAGTCTGGCTGTGAAGTGTTTCCATGCTCTCTCGCTCACGTTGGACCCTCTCTTGGTTCCCGCAGCCAATCGGAGCTCTGAATCCCAAGCGAGCCGCCTTCTACGCCGAGCGCTACGAGACGTGGGACGAGGACAGCACGCCCCCCGACCACTACACCACCCTCTACTCCACCGCGCACTCCACCCTCATGTGGATGCTCAGAATAGTGAGAGTCGGGATTTGAACGTGGAATTCGCCCGAGCCACTGTGATCATTGTGTGTGTGTGTGTGTGTGTGTGTGTGTGTGTGTGTGTGTGTGTGTGTGTGTGTGTGTGTGTGTGTGTGTGTGTGTGTGTGTGTGTGTGTGTGTGTGTGTGTGTGTGTGTGTGTGCGCAGGAGCCCTTCACCACGTTCTTTCTCAACGCCAATGGCGGAAAGTTCGACCATCCGGACCGGTCCTTCTCTGGCATCGGGCGCTCCTGGAGGAACTGCCAGAGGGACACGGCCGACGTCAAGGTAACTCACTCTGAAATGCTGTACCTAATGAAGTGTCCTCGTGAATGTAACTATTATGTAAAGTGAAGTGTCGACTGAAGCAAATTTCTCCATAATGCTAGGTTCACACCAACGGCGCTTTAAAGCGGCATGCAAAGTGGCGTTAAAGCGTAACAAAGCCTGATTAAAGCGTGAGGGTCGTAATGGATCGTGGGAAAGCTTGTTGTGAAGCGGCAAGTTCGCCAAAATTTTTTAAACGGTTTAAAAAAAATTCTGCGCTCTGTCAAGAATGGAATAAAGCGCCGAGAGTGTATCAAAGCGTGACAAAGCCTGACAAAGCTCAGCAAAGCTTGACTCAAAGCGTAGGAAAGCTTAACAGATCTTGGTTCAAAGCGCAATAGGAAGTGACTGTGATATTGACTAGTGACATTGAAACTTTATGTAAAACCAACACAGGATTACAAATCCATTCTCTTTTGCATCATTGCCTTTTTTATACGATGATCATTGTTTCTGTACTTCTGCTGTTTGATGTTGCAGTTTGACATTACTCTCTATCATTTTTCTGTATGAAAATGTTAATAATAAAGAGAATATGTTACGTTTTATAAAAGAAATGCCTTTTATTATTGTCAACTAGCATAAGAAATGAAAGATAGATATTTATTAAGATGACAAAGAAATAAAAGAAATGAAGATATAAAACATAATATAACGGAAAAAAAAGAGAAATTGAAAAAATAAATGAATATAAAAAATAAAAGAAAAGGCTTTTTTTATTGTCAACTAGCATAAGAAATGAAAGATAGATATTTATTAAGATGACAAAGAAATGAAGATATAAAACATAATATAACGGAAAAAAAATTGAAATTGAAAAAATAAATTAATATAAAAAATAAAAGAAATGCCTTTTATTATTGTCAACTAGCATAAGAAATGAAAGATAGATATTTATTAAGATGACAAAAATAAAAGAAATGAAGATATAAAACATAATATAACGGAAGAAAAAGAGAAATTGAAAAAATAAATGAATATAAAAAATAAAAGAAAAGGCTTTTATTATTGTCAACTAGCATAAGAAATTAAAGATAGATATTTATTAAGATGACAAAGAAATGAAGATATAAAACATAATATAACGGAAAAAAAAGAGAAATTGAAAAAATAAATTAATATAAAAAATAAAAGAAATGCCTTTTATTATTGTCAACTAGCATAAGAAATGAAAGATAGATATTTATTAAGATGACAAAGAAATGAAGATATAAAACATAATATAACGGAAGAAAAAGAGAAATTGAAAAAATAAATGAATATAAAAAATAAAAGAAATGCCTTTTATTATTGTCAACTAGCATAAGAAATGAAAGATAGATATTTATTAAGATGACAAAGAAATAAAAGAAATGAAGATATAAAACATAATATAACGGAAAAAAAAGAGAAATTGAAAAAATAAATTAATATAAAAAATACAAGAAATGCCTTTTATTATTGTCAACTAGCATAAGAAATGAAAGATAGATATTTATTAAGATGACAAACAAATTAAGATATAAAACATAATATAACGGGAAAAAAATAGAAATTGAAAAAATAAATTAATATAAAAAATTAAAGAAAAGGCTTTTTTTATCGTCAACTAGCATAAGAAATGAAAGATAGATATTTATTAAGATGACAAAGAAATAAAAGAAATGAAGATTTAAAACATAATATAACGGGGAAAAAATAGAAATTGAAAAAATAAATTAATATAAAAAATAAAAGAAATGCCTTTTATTATTGTCAACTAGCATAAGAAATGAAAGATAGATATTTATTAAGATGACAAAGAAATTAAGATATAAAACATAATATAACAGGAAAAAAATAGAAATTGAAAAAATAAATTAATATAAAAAATTAAAGAAAAGGCTTTTTTTATTGTCAACTAGCATAAGAAATGAAAGATAGATATTTATTAAGATGACAAAGAAATAAAAGAAATGAAGATATAAAACATAATATAACGGAAGAAAAAGAGAAATTGAAAAAATAAATGAATATAAAAAATAAAAGAAATGCCTTTTATTATTGTCAACTAGCATAAGAAATGAAAGATAGATATTTATTAAGATGACAAAGAAATAAAAGAAATGAAGATATAAAACGTAATATAACGGAAAAAAAAGAGAAATTGAAAAAATAAATGAATATAAAAAATAAAAGAAATGCCTTTTATTATTGTCAACTAGCATAAGAAATGAAAGATAGATATTTATTAAGATGACAAAGAAATGAAGATATAAAACATAATATAACGGGAAAAAAATAGAAATTGAAAAAATAAATTAATATAAAAAATTAAAGAAAAGGCTTTTTTTATTGTCAACTAGCATAAGAAATGAAAGATAGATATTTATTAAGATGACAAAGAAATAAAAGAAATGAAAATATAAAACATAATATAACGGAAAAAAAAGAGAAATTGAAAAAAATATATGAATATAAAAAATGTGTGGAAAACAGTATACTGAGTTTTTCTCATTTTTTTTCTTATTTTTGTTGTAACAATGCACAACAGAGCTTGATAATCGTGTCAGAGCGTCATGATCGCATCAAAGCATAATAAAGTTCAATAAAGCGTAATAAAACGTATCAAAGCGTGATTTAAAGCGTATCAAAGCGGGATCAAATCGTGATGAACGGTAACAAAGCGGCAACTAATTTGTATCAGAGCGTGTCAAAGCATAACATTACTTCGGAGATCGGGATATTCGTGGAAAAATTGACAAAAATGACGGCGCTTTGCTCGCCGCTTTAAAGCGCGGCAAGCGCCGTTGGTGTGAACCAGGCATTAGAAACAATGTCAATATGATTAATTGGTTCCAGCCTCGACAAAAGTCCATATTTTACAGAAGGTTTGTCCACTTTGAACAAATTATGAAGTGAATACTTTATGTCAAACATACCAAGGAGGCAATGAATTAATAACTAGGGGACGGTGTGGCACAGTTGGGAGAGTGGCCGTGCCAGCAACCTGAGGGTTCCTGGTTCAATCCCCACCTTCTACCAACCTCGTCACGTCCGTTGTGTCCTTACGCAAGACACTTCACCCTTGCTCCTGATGGGTCGTGAATGGGTGAATGTGGAAATAGTGTCAAAGCGCTTTGAGTACCTCGAAGGCAGAAAAGCGCCACACGAGTACAACCCATTTACCATTGAACTATCTCTTAATTAAAGTCACACGCACGGAAGGCATTTTGCTGCCCTCACAAATGATCAGAAATCACAACAATCCTTAACTTTAACAACCGTATTGCTACATTAATAAGCATTTCAAAAAGTAAAATCCTCTTACATCGGAAACGAGCAACTCACGAGTGTGTGTGCGCTCAGGACAAAAAATTTCGAATGAATTGTGATTTTTATTTAACAGTTTTTAATCAATAAAAAAAAAAAAAAAATTGTTTATATATATATATATTTTTTAAAAGTTTTATTAAAATCTGTCCCGCCACGTTATTTTATGTGGCCCGCAAAAGCCTGGAAATAATATGCGTTAATAAAATGCTTCATCTTTTCTTAATAAATATATTTATTTCCCTTTTCGACATTAAAAATCATGTACCGCATGCAATTGCATATCTTTTCAAATTCACTATTATCAAAATATTACATTATCATGTATTCCAAAAATATTTTTTGTTCAAATAAAGATAAATACTGTACTTAAATTTCTGTTTGACTTGTGATTTCAAAACAAATTATCAATCAAATTTTAAGACTGTAAAATTGACAGTAGATTTTACGGTTAAAATACGTTTTTTTTCAACTTTGGTACTGTATGTATGTATATACTGTATATATATACAGTATATAAATCAACTTTGGTACAATTTTTTTCCCATATACAATAAGACACTAAAACATTAAAAAACAAACAAAAAAAGCATTAAAACAACACGCTTTTACGGTAAAAAACAAACAAACTGGCAGCTCTGTTGCTTGAATTTTACCGCTAAAAACAGTGGTATTGTTTCTCCATTCCATTCCATTTATTCAATTTTCGAGGTTTCACTGTACGTCACTTTTTCTAGCGGGGGTTTTGGTATGCAGCGACCATTTTTATACAGTTTGTCAACCTCTAAAGGCTTAGTGGCCACATCACCTTTTAGCTCTTATTTCCAAAATTGTGTACACTACTGAATTGGGGTCTTATGGCCACGTATGTGGACACTTATACTGCCATCTGGTGGTGTCAGAAGAGTATAACTTAAAATGGAAATTGGGGGAAAAAAGTGTAAAAATAAGAATTAGCATGTCACTAAACATGAAGTACACGTTTGTGTACTTATGGACTAAGTACACCATATCAAAAGATGATTCTTAGTTTTTATTGTAATTAGGGTCCAATAAGCCCAAATAGCAAAGAGAAATTAAAAAAAGCATGTAAACAAACAGCTTGGGCCTTAAGAGGTTAAAGATGCTAAAACAATCCAAAAAGATGTCATTGTCTAATTTGCATAATTGGCCATGACGCATGTCATTGGAATTGTAGAGAGGAACATCGGTTACGGTTCTTCAGCTGGCTCGTCTTACTTTAGCACTTGACGGTCACTCCAGCAGCACTGAGAGCGGACTCAGACAAAACCGCCTCGAAGTAATGTTGCAATTTTCAATGCCAACAAGGAAATCGACTCAAAAAAAACGCTCCAACGTAAGTTAACTGTCAGGTTCTAACACTGATGACATCTATTAAACAGACAAAGAAGCAAGGAATCAAACAGCGACAGAATTAAATTTGGCTCAATGAGGAGAAACGCTCAGATGCTGTACCCTTGTACACTGTCGTCCCACGCTCTGACGAAAGATTGTACGCCTCCTCTTTTATTTGGACTTTCCCTGATTACATGGCAACAGCTGTTTCCAAGGGAGGGGGGTCGTAAACAGCCATCGCCTTTGATTACAAAACGGTTCAAAGAAAAGGTCGGTTCAAAGAAAAGGTCGTAAAACAGTTCAAAGAAGAGGTGCCTGGAGCTTGGGCAGGTCCTGCTTCCTGTTCGCTTTTGTAGTTCTTGGGTCAGACCATATCTTTCTGTTTGATTACAATACGTGAAAGAAACCGAACACCTTCATGTTGCTTCCCATCCTACACAGTGGAGTTTTACAAGCCTTCTTCTTGGTAGGATCAAAGACAGCTTTTGTCTTCTCGCCGGGAACTCGTGGCAACACAAAGTTTGGTGATGACTTAGATACAATTATTTCTGACTGTTAGAATAATTGTTTCTAAGTTATCACAAAAACTTTGTGTTACAAAAGCTGTCTTTAATCCTACCAAGAAGAATGCTTGTAAAACTCCACTGTGTAGGGGGGGAAGCAACATGAAGGTGTTCTGTTTTCTTTCATGTATTGTAATCAAACAGAAAGATATGGTCTGACCCAAGAACTACAAAAGCGAAGAGGAAGCAGGACCTGCCCAAGCTCCAGGCACCTCTTCTTTGAACTGTTTTACAACCTTTTCTTTGAACCGACCTTTTCTTTGAACTGTTTTGTAATCAAAGGCGATGGCTGTTTACGACCCCCCTCCCTTGGAAACAGCTGTTGCCACGTAATCAGGGAAAGTTTTCTTTCATGTATTGTAATCAAGCAGAAAGATATGGTCTGACCCAAGAACTACAAAAGCGAAGAGGAAGCAGGGCCAGACTCCCCTCCAGGCGACCTCTTTTACAACTGTTTTACGGACCTCTGAACTGTTTTACGAACCTCTCTTTGAACTCTTTTACGAACCTCTTCTTTGAACTTTTTTACGACCTTTTCTGTGAACTGTTTTACGACCTTTTCTGTGAACTGTTTACGACCTCGTCCCTTAGAGGCAGCTGTTGTCATGTGGTCGGAGAAAGTCCAAATAGAGGGGAAGGCGTACAATCTTTTGGCAGAGCGTAATGACACTGCACAAGGGTACAGATGTCCAAGCGTCTCTCCTCAAATTGAGCCAAATTTAATTCTGTCTCAGTTTAATTCTTTGCCTCTTGTCTTGTTTAATAAATGTCATCAGTGTTTGAACCTGACATTGACATTAACTAAGGCTCCACTTTTCCCCAAATTTGCTAGCTTGATGCTAATATACATTGGATTTGCTGTTGACATGCTACTGATTAGCATTAGCCATTTTTACATGGCGTTTTCAACACCTCCAAATGTATTAATTAGAACTACAACTAAGATGCACGTTACAATCAAACAGCTGGTTTTTAATATGTACGACACGTACAGTATTAACATTTTTTAGGGCGCAACAACAACAAAAAAAACTACTGCCAGCTAACATCAGACTTTACATCTTCTAAAATCTCCAATACCATCGGTAAAAACAAACAGGAGCTTTTGTTAGTCTGACCACTCAGCTCAATATGTTAGCCGGGTGACGTCTTCTTATGCTCTGGCGGAGCAGGTGTGTGTGAGACGGTGCCTCGTGTCTTGCAGGAGCTCACCCCGGAGTTCTACTACCTGCCCGAGATGTTCGTCAACAGCAACGAGTACGAGCTCGGCGTGCGCGACGACGGGCTTCCTGTCTGCGACGTGGAGCTCCCCGTGTGGGCCAAGAAACCCGAGGACTTTGTGCGCATCAACCGCATGGTGAGGCGGCGTCTGTTGGCGACTGTGTTGTGGGGGCGTGGCTTCACGCTGACCCCGCCCATCCCTCCCGTCCAGGCGCTGGAGAGCGAGTTTGTGTCGTGTCAGCTCCACCAGTGGATCGACCTGATCTTCGGCTACAAGCAGCGAGGGCCCGAGGCCGTGCGGGCGCTCAACGTCTTCAACTTCCTGTCCTACGAGGGCGCCGTCAACCTGGACGTCCTGGAGGCGCCGCAGAGAGAGGTGGGTCGCCACGGCAACGGGTCCCACAACGACGCTGACGCCTGTGTTTTGTGGCGGCAGGTGATGGAGGCGCAGATTCAGACGTGCGGGCAGATCCCCTCGCAGCTCCTCATCGAGCCACACCCACCTCGCTCCTCCGCCATGCACCTGGTGAGACGCCGGCCAATCACACGCCTTTGTATCAGCATGTTCATGTAGAACACTGTTTCTTAACCATAGGGCCGGGGCCGCCAAAAAACATCTGTTTGTCAGCTGTGGTCTGTAGTCAGTTGTAGTGCACTTTTCCACCACTTGGGGCAGTAATGACAATCTCAAACAAACAGGAAAAGTCTGGAGTCTTTTCACTGCTGTTTACTTCCTCTTTTCATTCCTGTTTACTTTCTGTTTTACTTCTTGTTTATTAAATGTTTTAATTATTATTTACCTCCTGTTTTGGTTCTTGTTTACATCCTGTTTTCATACTTGTTAACTTACTGTTTTGATTTGTTTACATCCATTTTTCATTCCTGTTCACGTCCTATTTTCGTTTCTGTTTACTTTCTGCTTACTTCCGGTTTACTTTCCATGTACTTCCTGTTTTTAATCCAGTTTACTTCCTGTTTTGATTATTGTTTACTTCCTGTTTTGATTTCTAGTTACTTCTTGTTTTCATTCCTGTTTGTCCTGTTTGAATCCTATTTACTTAGTTTTCATTCCTGTTTATGTACTGTTTACATCCTCTTTACATCCTGTTTACTTCTTGTTTTCATTCCTGTTTGCATTATGTTTTCATTCATGTTTACTTCCAGTTTTCATTCCTGTTTACTTCTTGTTTTCATTCCTGTTTGTATTAAGTTTTCATTCATGTTTACCTCCAGTTTTCATTCCTGTTTACATCCTGTTTTCATTCCTGTTTACTTCTTGCTTGCTTCCAGTTTACTTCCCATTTACTTCTTGTTTTTAATCCTATTTACTTCCTGTTTTGATTCCTAGTTACTTCCTGTTTTCGTTCCTCTTTACATTATATTTTCATTCATGTTTACTTCCAGTTTTCATTCCTGTTTGCATCCTGTTTACTTCCTGTTTTTATTCCTGTTTACATAAATTTTTCATTCTTGTTCACGTCCTGTTTTCGTTTCTGTTTACTTCTTGCTTACTTCCGGTTCACATTCCATTTACTTCCTGTTTTTGATCCTATTTACTTCTTGTTTTGATTATTGTTTACTTCCTGTTTTGATTCCTAGTTACTTCCTGTTTTCATCCCTGTTTATGTCCTGTTTACTTCCTGTTTTCGTTCCTGTTTACATTTTTTTTTCATTCATGTTTACTTCCATTTTTTCAAACCTGTTTACTTTGTATTTTCATTACTGTTTACATCCATTTTTCATTCCTGTTAACGTCCTGTTTTCATTTCTGTTTACTTCTTGTTTACTTTTGGTTTACTTCCTGTTTTCATTGTTTACTTCCTGTTTTGATTCCTGGTTAATGCCTGTTTTCATTCCTGTTTATGTCCTGTTTACTTCCTGTTTTCGTTCCTGTTTACATTTTTTTTTTCATTCCTGTTTACTTCCAGTTTTCATTCCTGTTTACTTCGTATTATTCAATCCTGTTTACATCCACTTTTCATTCCTGTTAACGTCCTGTTTTCATTTGTGTTAACTTCTTGTTTACTTTTGGTTTACTTCCTGTTTTCATTGTTGAATACTTCCTGTTTTGACTCCTGGTTACTGCCTGTTTTCATTCCTGTTTATGTCCTGTTAACTTCCTGTTTTCGTTCCTGTTTACATTATGTTTTCATTCATGTTTACTTCCAGTTTTCATTCCTGTTTACTTCGTATCATTCAATCCTGTTTACATCCACTTTTCATTCCTGTTGACGTCCTGTTTTCATTTGTGTTTACTTCTTGTTTACTTTTGGTTTACTTCCTGTTTTCATTGTTGTTTACTTCCAGTTTTCATTCATGCTTACTTCCTGTTTTCATTCCTGTTTACTTTCTATTTTCTGTTTACTTTTGGTTTACTTTCCGTTTACTTCCTGTTGTCATTGTTGTTTACTTCCTGTTTTGATTCCTGGTTACTTCCTGTCTTCATTCCTGTTTTCAACAAACAGGAAAAGGTTCTGGAGCTAAAGTCATAGTAAAGTCTCTCAAGTGCAAAAATTATGACCACTGTAGCCTTTTTGTCTGCCCGAACCCAAACCATTTAGTGAGTCCGCCTCCTTTCTCAGAGGCCCCGCCTCCCTCAGTGTGTGAACCTGCAGTGACCCTTTTCTCCCACTAATGGACCTTTTCCCTTCCTTCCTTCCTTCCTTGTTTCCTTGTCCCACTGGTTCTGTCTCTTCCTCTTCCTCTTCCTGTCTCTCTGTCTGTCTCACCAGTGTTTCCTTCCCCAGAGTCCTCTGATGTTTAAGGATCAGATGCAACAGGACGTCATCATGGTGCTCAAGTTCCCCTCCAACTCGCCCGTCACGCACGTGGCCGCCAACACGCTGCCGCACCTCAGCATCCCCGCCGCCGTCACCGTCACCTGCAGCCGCCTCTTCGCCGTCAACCGCTGGCACAACACCGTCGGTCAGTGTGTGTGTGTGTGTGTTCTTGTATTTCTAGCCTTCTTGAGACATGAAGAAGGAAAAGTATCTTCCATATGAGGAGGTGTGAACAAGTGATGACATAAATCATGGTCCCAATAACATTGCATCTAATAGACAATGTCTCATTAGCACCCCTGCTGGTGACATCTAGCAAAATGAGGGTGGTCCCAAAAAGGAGGGATTTTTCAAATGGACTGTGTGTCGCTTTAAAAAGTGCTCCCCCTCTGGTCAACATATGAAATAACAAGTGTGTGTAAGAAATTGAAATGTGCCCCCCCTTTGGTCAAAATTAATTAAAAAAAAAAGAATAAATATGTATATAGAGACATACTGTAATAAAAACCAATTAAAAACAAAAAAATTAACTAAAAGCAGTCTTTTTCTCACAATGTGTCGACTTTTTTCTTATAAAATTGGAAACAATTTCTCATATTCTTTCTGTTTCTGTAATATTGCAATATTTTCTCGGTAAAATTATCACTTTTTTAATGTAAAATTATACATTTTTAATGCAAAATGGCGACATTTATCACAATATTGCCAATTGTTTAGTTGCTCTTGTGAAATAGTGACATTTTTTGAGTAAAATGATGACAATAAAAATGTCAGATTGTTATAATGTTGACAACATTGTAAATTTTTGCTATAAAATTGTGACTTGTCGAGCAAAATTATGACTCTTTTCATAAAATTGGCAAAAATGTAAGCTTTTTTTTGTAAAATTGCGACTGTTATCGTAATATTGCACAAATGTTCAGTTTCTTTTAAAATTTTGACTTGCATTGAGTAAAATTACCACTTTTATTATAATACTGCCAAAATTCTAAGTTTTTCTTGTGAAATTTCAACTCATTTTTCACAGCAAGCTTTTTTTATATTTGCATAGTATGTATATATTATTAATGTTGTAAATACATTTCTTTATATATCTAGAAAGGCTGGTCCTAAAGAGGTAGGCATTTTTCTCAGGTCTCAAGAAGGTAACAAATACAATGTGTGTATGTGTGTGTGTGTGTGTTCTTTTTTTAAACTATAATCATACATTTTTAATGCAAAATGGCGACATTTGTCATATAAAATGCTGACTTTTATCGCAATATTGCCAATTTTTTTATTGTTCTTGTAAAATAGTGACATTTTTTGAGTAAAAGGATGACTTTTGTCATCATTTTGCCAATAATAATTTCCGATTATTCTCATAATATTGCCAACATTTGAAAGTTTTCTTATAAAATTGTGACTTTTGTCGAGTAAAATTACGACTCTTTTCATACAATTGCCCAAAATGTGTGCAACTGATGTGTGAAATGCTTCCAGGCCTGCGTGGCGCCCCAGGATACTCCCTGGAACAAGCCCACCACCTGCCCATCGAGATGGACCCTCTCATAGGTCAGTTTGTAGCCAATCAGAAGGAACCCTGTCTTTAAAGGGGGGCGGGTCTTACGGGACTAACGTCTCCGCGTGGTTTGGCCCCCAGCGAACAACTCGGGCACCAACAAGCGTCAGATCACCGACCTGGTGGACCAGAGCATCCAGATCAACACGCACTGCTTCGTGGTGACGGCCGACAACCGCTACATCCTGGTGTGCGGCTTCTGGGACAAGAGCTTCCGCGTCTACTCCTCTGAGACGGGTAGGACCGCCGCGCGGAACCCGGCCCCGCCGCTTTTCGCCGGCCGCCTAACCGTGTGGATTGTGAGCAGGGAAGCTGACCCAGATCGTGTTCGGCCACTGGGACGTGGTGACGTGTCTGGCCAGGTCCGAGTCCTACATCGGAGGGGACTGTTACATCGTGTCGGGCTCCAGGGACGCCACTCTTCTTCTGTGGTACTGGAGTGGACGCCACCACATCATTGGGGACAACCCCAACAACAGTGAGTGTTAGTTCCACACTCAGCTTCCTCTTCTCAGTCCTGTTTACTTCCTCCTATGATTCCTGTTTACTTCCTCTTTTGATTTCATGTTTACTTCCTCTTTTGATTGCTGTTTACTTCCTCTTTTGATTCTCTTTACTTCCTGGTTTGATTCCTGTTTACTTCCCCTTTTGTTTCCTGTTTACTTCCTCTTTTGATTCCTGTTTACTTCCTCTTTTGATTTCTGTTTACTTCCTCCTATGATTTCGGTTTACTTCCTCGTTTGTTTCCTGTTTACTTCCTCCTATGATTCCTGTTTACTTCCTGTTTTGATTTCTGTTTACTTCTTCCTACGATTTCTGTTTACTTCCTTTACTTCCTCTTTTGTTTCCTGTTTACTTCCTCTTTTGTTTCCTGTTTACTTCCTCTTTTGATTCCTGTTTACTTCCTCCTATGATTCCTGTTTACTTCCTCTTTTGTTTCCTGTTTACTTCCTCTTTTCATTCCTGTTTACTTCCTCTTTTGTTTCCTGTTTACTTCCTGTTTTGATTCTTTCTCCTATGATTCCTGTTTACTTCCTCTTTTGTTTTGTTTACTTTTTCTTTTGATTCCTGTTTACTTCCTCTTTTGATTCCTGTTTACTTCCTATTTTGATTATTTTTACTTCCTCTTTTGATTCGGTTTACTTCCTGGTTTGATTCCTGTTTACTTCCTCTTTTGATTGCTGTTTACTTCCTGTTTTGATTCCTGTGTACTTCTTCTTTTAATTGCTGTTTAATTCCTCTTTTGATTGTTGTTTATTTCCTCTTGATTGTTTACTTTCTCTTTTTGATTGCGGTTTAATTCCTGTTTTGATCCGGTTTACTTTCTGTTTTGTTTCTTGTTGACCTCTTTTGATTGCTGTTAAATTCTTTATTTGATTTGTTTACTTTCTGTTTTGTTTCATCTTTACCTCCTGTTTGGATTCTTGTTTACTTCCTTTTTTAAATCCTGTTTTGATTGTTTTTTACATCCTGTTTTTGATTCCTGGTTACTTCTTGTTTTCATTCCTGTTTCCATCGCTGTTTACTTTCTGTTTTCATTCCTTTTTGACATACTTTTTAAAAAATTCCTGTTTACTTCCTTTTTTCATTCCTGTTTACTTCCTCTTTTGATTGTTGTTTACTTCCTCTTTTGATGTGTTTACTTTCTGTTTTGTTTCTTGTTTACCTCCTATTTTGATTGCTTTTAAATTCATTTTTTGATTTGTTTACTTTCTGTTTTGTTTCATGTTTGCTTCCTTTTTCAATCCCGTTTTGATTGTTGTTTCCTTCCTGTTTTTGATTCCTGGTTACTTCCTGTTTTCATTGCTGTTTACTTTCTGTTTTCATTCCTGTTTATTTCCTGTTTTCATTCCTTTTTTACATCCTTTTTTTTTTTTATTCCTGTTTACTTCCTGTTTTAATTCCTGTCTACTTCCTGTTTGAATTTCTGTTTTCTTTCCTCTTTACTTTCTGTTTTCATCCCTGTATACGTCCTATTTTCATTCTGGTTTTGATTCATGTTTACTTACTGTTTGCATTGTTGTCTACTTCCTGTTCACATTTTGTTTAATTGTGTGTATTCATTTCTTTTAACATCTTGTTTTTCATTCCTATTTACTTCCTATTTTCATCATGTTTTAACTGCTGTTTACTTTCCTTTTACGTCCTGTTTTCATTCCTGTTTTGATTCGTTACCTCCTATGATTTATTCTCCTTTTCCCCCCTTGTGGCAGCCTGTTTAGGCAGCGAAGTAGTTGGGTGTGACTTCAGTGTAGTGACCTCTTGTCTCCTGTAGGTGACTATCCCGCCCCCCGGGCCGTCCTGACGGGACACGACCATGAGGTGGTGTGCGTGTCCGTCTGTGCTGAGCTGGGATTGGTCATCAGCGGGGCCAAAGGTCAGTTGAGTGGAGCGCCGTACTTCCTGTCCTCTGTGGTTTTGTTTTGGAAGTGGAGATGTCTTTGCTCCTCAGAGGGTCCCTGCCTGGTCCACACCATCACAGGAGACCTCCTGAGGGCCTTGGAGGGCTCCGAGCTGTGCCAGCAGCCTCGTCTGATCTCCGTGTCCAGCGAGGGTCACTGCATCATCTACTACGAGCGAGGACGCTTCTGCAACTTCAGCATCAACGGGAAGCTGCTGGCCCAGATGGAGGTCAACGACTCCACGCGGGTGAGAGGCCCCCGCCGCCGCCGCTCTGACGTGACCACGCCGCCGTGCTTTTTGACCCTCGCGTCTCCTTGCCCCGCCAGGCCATCTTGCTGAGCAGCGACGGACAGAACCTGGTGACGGGCGGCGACAACGGCGTGGTGGAGGTGTGGCAGGCGTGTGACTTCAAGCAGCTTTACATCTACCCGGGATGCGACGCCGGCATCCGCGCCATGGACCTCTCCCACGACCAGAGGTGACGGTTGTCAGGGAAACGGTTTGATTCAGATAAGTCTGCTGTTAGGCGGTGAAACTGTTGCCAAGTAAGGCCACTGGTTAGTCGGGAGATGTTTTTACTGAGGGAACTGGAAGATGAGTACTTTTCAAACCAGTTTCGGAGGCTGGGAAACTGATACTTTGGAATGCAGTTGCCGTGGAAACGGTTGCTAATAAATCTGCCAAGTGTAAACACTTTTACTAAGGAATCTGTTACTTGGGAAACGGGTACTGGAGATTCTGTTGCTAGGGAAACAGTTAGCAGGAATACTGTTGCTAGTGATACCTTTACCAGGGATGCTGTTGCTAGGGAAACAGTTGGCTGGGAAGCCATTACTTAAGGATGCTGTTGCCAGGGAAACACTGTAACCAGGGATGCTGTTGCTAGGGAAGAAGTTACCAGGGATGCGGTTACTAGTGATACTTTTACAAAGGATGCTGTTGCTAGGGAAGAAGTTACCAGGGATGCTGTTACTAGTGATATAGTTACCAGGGATGCTGTTGCTAGGGAAACAGTTGGCTGGGAAGCCATTACTTAAGGATGCTGTTGCCAGGGAAACACTGTAACCAGGGATGCTGTTGCTAGGGAAGAAGTTACCAGGGATGCGGTTACTAGTGATACTTTTACAAAGGATGCTGTTGCTAGGGAAGAAGTTACCAGGGATGCTGTTACTAGTGATATAGTTACCAGGGATGCTGTTGCTAGGGAAACAGTTGGCTGGGAAGCCATTACTTAAGGATGCTGTTGCCAGGGAAACACTGTAACCAGGGATGCTGTTGCTAGGGAAGAAGTTACCAGGGATGCGGTTACTAGTGATACTTTTACAAAGGATGCTGTTGCTAGGGAAGAAGTTACCAGGGATGCTGTTACTAGTGATATAGTTACCAGGGATGCTGTTGCTAGGGAAGAAGTTACCAGGGATTCTGTTACTATTGATACAGTTACAAGGATGCTGTTGCTAGGGAGGAAGTTACCAGGGATGCTGTTACATAGTTATACCGTTACCAGGGATGCTGTTGCTAGGGAAGAAGTTACCAGGGATGCTGTTGCTAGGGAAGAAGTTACCAGGGATGCTGTTGCTAGGGAAGAAGTTACCAGGGATGCTGTTGCTAGTAAAATAGTTACCAGGGATGATGTTGCTAGGGAAGAAGTTACCAGGGATTCTGTTACTATTGATACAGTTACAAGGATGCTGTTGCTATGGAGGAAGTTGCCAGGGATGCTGTTACATAGTTATACCGTTACCAGGGATGCTGTTGCTAGGGAAGAAGTTACCAGGGATGCTGTTGCTAGGGAAGAAGTTACCAGGGATGCTGTTTCTAGTGATACCGTTACAAGGGATGCTGTTGCTAGGGAAAAAGTTTCCAGGGAAACACTGTAACCAGGGATGGTGTTGCTAGTGAAACAGTTAGCAGGGAGGCTGTCGCTAAGGAAATGGTTACCATGGATGCTGTTGCTAGGATGATGTTTCTAGGGAAACAATTGCTCATGGAAAAGTTAGCAGGGATGCTGTTACTAGTGATACCGTTACAAGGGATGCTGTTGCTAGGGAAAACGTTTCCAGGGAGGCTGTTACTAGTGATACTGTTAACAGGGATGCTGTTGCTAGGGAAAAAGTTACCAGGGATGTTGTTACTAGTGATACCGTTACAAGGGATGCTGTTGCTAGGGAAGAAGTTACCAGGGATGCTGTTACTAGTTGCTGGGCATACTGTTACTGAAAATGCTGTTACCAGGGAAACCATTAGCAGGGAGGCTGTTGTTAGGGAAAGAGTGAGCATGGAAGCTGTTACCTAGAGAACAGTTACCATGGAGGTTTTTAGTTAGGATGCTGTTGCCAGGGAAACACTGTAACCAGGGATGGTGTTGCTACTGAAACAGTTAGCAGGGAGGCTGTTACTTAGGATGCTGTTGCTAGGGAAAGAGTGAGCATGGAAGCTGTTACCTAGGGAAACAGTTACCAGGGAGGCTTTTAGTTAGGAAGCTGTTGCCAGGGAAACACTGTAACCAGGGATGCTGTTGCCAGGGAGGCATTGTAACCAGGGATGCTGTTGCCAGGGAGGCATTGTAACCAGGGATGCTGTTGCTATTGAAACAGTTAGCAGGGAGGCTGTTACTTAGGATGCTGTTGCCAGGGAGGCTGTTGCTAGTTACTTAGGATGCTGTTGCCAGGGAGGCTGTTGCTAGGGAAAGACTGAGCATGGAAGCTGTCGCCTAGGTAAACAGTTACCAGGGAGGTATTTAGTTAGGATGCTGTTGCCAGGGAAACACTGTAACAAGGGATGCTGTTGCTCGTGAAACAGTTAGAAGGGAGGCTGTCACTAAGGAAATGGTTACCATGGATGTTGTTTCTAGGGAAACAATTGCTCATGGAAAAGTTAACCAGAGATGCTGTTGTTAGGGAGACATCGTAACCAGGGATGCTGTTGTTAGGGAAACATCGTAACCAGGGATGCTGTTGTTAGGGAACCATCGTAACCAGGTATGCTGTTGTTAGGGAACCATCGTAACCAGGGATGCTGTTGTTAGGGAAACATCATAACCAGGGATGCTGTTGTTAGGGATACATCGTAACCAGGGATGCTGTTGTTAGGGAAACATCGTAACCAGGGATGCTGTTGTTAGGGAAGCATCGTAACCAGGGATGCTGTTGTTAGGGAACCATCGTAACCAGGTATGCTGTTGTTAGGGAAACATCGTAACCAGGGATGCTGTTGTTAAGGAAACATCATAACCAGTGATGCTGTTGTTAGGGAAACATCATAACCAGTGATGCTGTTGTTAGGGATACATCGTAACCAGGGATGCTGTTGTTAGGGAAACATCGTAACCAGGGATGCTGTTGTTAGGGAAACATCGTAACCAGGGATGCTGTTGTTAGGGAAACATCGTAACCAGGGATGCTGTTGCTAGTGAAACATCATAACCAGGGATGCTGTTGTTAGGGAAACATCGTAACCAGGGATGCTGTTGTTAGGGAAACATCGTAACCAGGGATGCTGTTGTTAGGGAAACATCGTAACCAGGGATGCTGTTGTTAGGGAAACATCGTAACCAGGGATGCTGTTGTTAGGGATACATCGTAACCAGGGATGCTGTTGTTAGGGAAACATCGTAACCAGGGATGCTGTTGTTAGGCAAACATCGTAACCAGGGATGCTGTTGTTAGGCAAACATCGTAACCAGGGATGCTGTTGTTAGGGATACATCGTAACCAGGGATGCTGTTGTTAGGGAAACATCATAACCAGGGATGCTGTTGTTAGGGAAACATCATAACCAGGGATGCTGTTGTTAGGGAAACATCATAACCAGGGATGCTGTTGTTAGGGATACATCGTAACCAGGGATGCTGTTGTTAGGGAAACACCGTAACCAGGGATGCTGTTGTTAGGGAAACATCGTAACCAGGGATGCTGTTGTTAGGGATACATCGTAACCAGGGATGCTGTTGTTAGGGATACATCGTAACCAGGGATGCTGTTGTTAGGGAAACACTGTAACCAGGGATGCTGTTGTTAGGGAAACATCGTAACCAGGGATGCTGTTGTTAGTGAAACACCGTAACCAGGGATGCTGTTGTTAGGGAAACATCATAACCAGAGATGCTGTTGTTAGGGAAACATCATAACCAGGGATGCTGTCGTTAGGGATACATCGTAACCAGGGATGCTGTTGTTAGGGAAACAGTTAGCAGGGATGCTGTTGTTAGGGAAACATCGTAACCAGGGATGCTGTTGTTAGGGAAACATCGTAACCAGGGATGCTGTTGTTAGGGAAACATCGTAACCAGGGATGCTGTTGTTAGGGATACATCGTAACCAGGGATGCTGTTGTTAGGGAAACATCGTAACCAGGGATGCTGTTGTTAGGCAAACATCGTAACCAGGGATGCTGTTGTTAGGGAGACATCGTAACCAGGGATGCTGTTGTTAGGGATACATCGTAACCAGGGATGCTGTTGTTAGGGAAACATCATAACCAGGGATGCTGTTGTTAGGGAAACATCATAACCAGGGATGCTGTTGTTAGGGAAACATCATAACCAGGGATGCTGTTGTTAGGGATACATCGTAACCAGGGATGCTGTTGTTAGGGAAACACCGTAACCAGGGATGCTGTTGTTAGGGAAACATCGTAACCAGGGATGCTGTTGTTAGGGGTACATCGTAACCAGGGATGCTGTTGTTAGGGAAACATCGTAACCAGGGATGCTGTTGTTAGGGAAACAACGTAACCAGGGATGCTGTTGTTAGGGAAACACCGTAATCAGGGATGCTGTTGTTAGGGAAACATCTTAACCAGGGATGCTGTTGTTAGGGAAACATCGTAACCAGGGATGCTGTTGTTAGGGATACATCGTAACCAGGGATGCTGTTGTTAGGGAAACACCGTAATCAGGGATGCTGTTGTTAGGGAAACATCGTAACCAGGGATGCTGTTGTTAGTGAAACACCGTAACCAGGGATGCTGTTGTTAGGGAAACATCATAACCAGAGATGCTGTTGTTAGGGAAACATCATAACCAGGGATGCTGTCGTTAGGGATACATCGTAACCAGGGATGCTGTTGTTAGGGAAACAGTTAGCAGGGATGCTGTTGTTAGGGAAACATCGTAACCAGGGATGCTGTTGTTAGGGAAACAGTTAGCAGGGATGCTGTTGTTAGGGAAACAGTTAGCAGGGATGCTGTTGTTAGGGAAACATTGTAACCAGGGATGCTGTTGTTAGGGAAACATCATAACCAGTGATGCTGTTGTTAGGGAAACACCGTAACCAGGGATGCTGTTGCTAGTGAAACAGGTAGCAGGGAGGCTGTCACTAAGGAAATGGTTACCATGGATGCTGTTTCTAGAATGCTGTTGCTAGGGAAACTTTTACCAAGGAAGCTTTTAGTTGGGATGCTGTTGCGGGGAAAGGTTTTAGTCACCTGACATTTTCCTGTGGCGTGTGTCCCGCAGGACCCTGATCACGGGCATGGCGTCGGGCAGCATCGTGGCGTTCAACATCGACTTTAACCGCTGGCACTACGAACACCAGAACCGCTACTGAGGACCACCGAGCAGGTGGGAGGGTGTGGGGGGCGGTTCTGTTCCCCCTGGCCCGGTGATTCTGATGGAACTACTTCCTGTGTGTGGTCTCACACACACACACACACACACACACACACACACTGAGCCCAAAGACACACACCGACAACGACGTGCGGAACGGCGGCGAGGAGGCGTGGCTTCTCGCTCGGTTCTGGTTCTGTTCGTGCCGGAAGGCTTCAGACTCGATTTGGTTTTCTCCTTCATAACTTTGTCCAATTTACCCGCGGCGGCCCAGTAGGATTTGTATTCTTTCACCGCCGCAGATTTAGATGATGTAAATAAGCTCCGCCTCTTTAATTTATTGTCTGTAACATAGCGTGTAATATTCCCGACCACGCCAGGCCAAGTCGAGGATGGTGAGGGCTTTTCTGCCGGAGACGTCAGCGCCGCGTTCGATTCCCGCTTTTATTTTTTCTACATCCGGTGATGGCTCTGTCAAATATGTACATAAAGTCTCGCTTCGGACCCGTTTGGAGACGAAATCAGCTGACTGACAGCTTTCACTTTCACTTTCATTTGTTGACTTAAGGCAAAAATCAATGTTTGTTTTGTATTTGCACTTTACACCAATCGTTATTATTTATTGTTATTATTATTCTTCTAATTATTATGATTCTAATTCTGGTTTGGGTCCATGGATGTTTGTGTTTCCCGCGTGTGGCGAAGACGTTCTTCAGCAATACGACGCGCTCATCGTTTCATCACGCCACAGGATCCGCCTCCAAAAAGAAGGAAGGAGAAAAAAAAACAAAATAAAAAATAAAAAAACAAGCTGAAATATTTTTGGATCTACGAAACCCTTAAAAAAAAAAAAATATTGTATTCCTGTTTTATTGCAAAGATGTAAAATATGACATGTGTGAGTTGGGGGAGGGGAAATCATGATAAGAAAAATAAATTATGCAAAGAATTTCGAGACTTGGCTTTAACTTCCCTTGACCAGCAGGGGGCGCTTAGGACCGCTTTTAATGGCGTCGAAAAAAATACATTTCAACACAAACTGACTGGAAAATGTGTTTTGTTGTCACGTTGTGTAAATAGTAAATAAAAATAGAATACAACAAATCCTTAACTTATATTCAATTGAAAAGACTGCAAAGACAACATATTTCATGTTCACACTGAGAAACTTTGTTATTTGTTGCAAATATTAGCTCATTTGGAATTTGATGCCTGCAACATGTTTCAAAAAAGCTGGCACGAGTGGCAAAAAAGAGTGAGAAAGTTGAGGAATGCTCATCAAAGACTTATTTGGAACATCCCGCAGGTGAACGGGCTAATTGGGAACAGGTGGGCGCCATGATTGGGTATAAAAGCGGCTTCCGCGAAATGCTCAGTCGTTCACAAACAAGGACGGGGTCGAGGGTCACCACTTTGTCAACGAATGCCTGAGCAAATTGTTTAAGAACAACATTTGTCAAGCAGCTATTGCAAGGAATTTAGGGATTTCACCATCTACGCTCCGTGATATCATCAAAAGGTTCAGAGAATCTGGAGAAATCCCTGCACGTAAGCCATGATATTACACACCTTGGATCCCTCAGGCGGTACTGCATCGAAACGCCACATCGGTGTGTAAAGGATATCACCACATGGGCTCAGGAACACTTCAGAAACCCACTGTCAGTAACTACAGTTGGTCGTTACATCTGTAAGTGCAAGTTAAAACTCTCCTATGCAAAGCCAAAGCCGTTTATCAACAACACCCGGAAACGCCGCCGGCTTCGCTGGGCCCCGAGCTCGTCTAAGATGGACTGACGCAAAGTGGAAAAGTGTTCTGTGGTCTGACGAGTCCTCATTTCACGAATGGGAAAGAATTCCACTTCAAAAATGTGTCTCCTCAGTTCCCAAACCTTTACTGGGTGTTGTTAAAAGGAAAGGCCATGTAACACAGTGGTAAAAATGCCTTTTTTGCAATGTGTTGTTGCCATTAAATTCTGAGATCATGATTATTTTCAAGCAAAAATGTAAGTTTCTCAGTGTGAACATGAAATATCTTGTCTTTGCAGTCTATTCTGTTGAATATAAGTTGAAAAAGATTTGTTGTATTCTCTTTTTATTTACCATTTACACAACGTGACAACTTCACTGCTTTTGGGCTTTTGTACATTAACCCCAAAATGTACGACTATATTCGGTTTCTCAGGAACAAAGAAGACCATATTTGGGGTCACAGCAAGAAAGATGACCATATTTGGGGTCACAGGAACAAAGACGACCATATTTGGGGTCACAGGAACAAAGACGACCATATTTGGGGTCACAGGAACAAAGACGACCATATTTGGGGTCAGAGGAACAAAGACGACCATATTTGGGGTCACAGTGACAAAGACGACCATATTTGGGGTCACAGCAAGAAAGATGACCATATTTGGGGTCACAGGAACAAAGACGACCATATTTGGGGTCACAGGACAAAGACGACCATATTTGGGGTCACAGGAACAAAGACGACCATATTTGGGGTCAGAGGAACAAAGACGACCATATTTGGGGTCACAGTGACAAAGACGACCATATTTGGGGTCACAGGAACAAAGACGACCATATTTGGGGTCACAGGAACAAAGAAGACTATATTTGGGGTCACAGGAACAAAGACGACCATATTTGGGGTCACAGTGACAAAGACGACCATATTTGGGGTCACAGGAACAAAGACGACCATATTTGGGGTCACAGGAACAAAGACGACCATATTTGGGGTCACAGGAACAAAGACGACTATATTTGGTTTTACAGGAACAAAGACGACCATATTTGGGGTCACAGGGACAAAGACGACCATATTTGGGGTCACAGGAACAAAGACGACCATATTTGGGGTCACAGGAACAAAGACGACTATATTTGGTTTTACAGGAACAAAGACGACCATATTTGGGGTCACAGGAACAAAGACGACCATATTTGGGGTCACAGGAACAAAGACAACCATATTTGGGGTCACAGCAAGAAAGACGACTATATTTGGGGTCACAGCAAGAAAGACGACTATATTTGGGGTCACAGGAAGAAAGACGACCATATTTGGGGTCACAGGAACAAAGACGACCATATTTGAGGTCACAGGAACAAAGATGACTATATTTGGGGTCACAGCAAGAAAGACGACTATATTTGGTTTCACAGGAACAGAGACGACCATATTTGGGGTCACAGGGACAAAGACGACCATATTTGGGGTCACAGGAAGAAAGACGACCATATTTGGGTTCACAGGAACAAAGACGACCATATTTGGGGTCACAGGAAGTAAGACGACCATATTTGGGGTCACAGGAACAAAGACGACCATATTTGGGGTCACAGGAAAAAAGACAACCATATTTGGGGTCACAGGAACAAAGACGACCATATTTGGGGTCACAGGAAGAAAGACGACCATATTTGGGTTCACAGGAACAAAGACGACCATATTTGGGGTCACAGGAAGTAAGACGACCATATTTGGGTTCACAGGAACAAAGACGACCATATTTGGGCTCACAGGGACAAAGACGACCATATTTGGGGTGACAGGAACAAAGAAGACTATATTTGAGGTCACAGCAAAAAAGACGACTATATTTGGTTTCACAGGAACAGAGACGACCATATTTGGGGTCACAGGGACAAAGACGACCATATTTGGGGTCACAGGAACAAAGAAGACCATATTTGGGGTCACAGCAAGAAAGACGACTATATTTGGGGTCACAGGAACAAAGACGATCATATTTGGGGTCACAGTAAGAAAGACGACTATATTTGGGGTCACAGGAACAAAGACGACCATATTTGAGGTCACAGGAACAAAGACGATCATATTTGGGGTCACAGTAAGAAAGACAACTATATTTGGTTTCACAGGAACAAAGACGACCATATTTGGGGTGACAGGAACAAAGACGACCATATTTGGGCTCACAGGAACAAAGGAGACTATATTTGGGGTCACAGCAAAAAAGACGACTATATTTGGGGTCACAGGAACAAAGACGACCATATTTGGGGTCACAGGAAAAAAGACGACCATATTTGGGGTCACAGGAACAAAGACGATTATATTTGGTTTCACAGGAACAAAGACGACCATATTTGGGGTCACAGGAACAAAGACGACCATATTTGGGGTCACAGGAACAAAGACGACCATATTTGGGGTCACAGGAACCAAGACGACCATATTTGGACTGCTGTCCCGAGTGGTGCCCTCAACTTGGCAATGTTTGGATGAGTTTGGGGTGGAAGAAGGCGTCCAACTTGGCGCCTCACAAATGGACAAATGTTCTCGTCACTTCCTGCAGCCGTCCCAATACTTTTGTTCTTGCGGGCACAAAGTCCGGACAACATCTGCTTCAAGTCTACAGAAAATAATACTGATGGTGGACGAGTGCGCCTCAGGTGCGCCTCAGGTGCGCCTCAGGTGCGCCTCAGGTGCGCCTCAGGTGCGCCTCAGGTGCGCCTCAGGTGCGCCTCAGGTGCGCAGCGAGGACGTGGGGGACGTCCGAGACGAGACGCTGCACACCTCCATGTTGGTGAAGCGTCCTTCGCCGCCGCAGTCGGGCAGCGAGGATGAAGTGGAGGAGGTGGAGGAGGAGGAGGAGGAGACGATGTTCTTCAGCCTGTGGAGGGCCACCAGGAGCAGGCTGAGCAGGAGCAGCAGGAGGCCCAGGAAGAGGCAGACGTAGACCTGCACACTCCCGCCCCCCCGACCCCGCGACCAGGAGGAGGAGGAGGAGGCTGACGTCACATTCCACGTGGGTGAGAGGCGGTGGAAGGTTCCGTTTCCCGCTGTTGAGGTTTCGTCGTTGCCCACGGCGACCACGTCCATCCCTGACATCCCAGCTGGACACCAGGAGAGAGGACATGTCAATATTGTTAGAAAACATTGCATTAAATAACTTATTATTATATATTACATTGTTATAATAACTATATTATTAATAATAATATAGTTATTATAAGAATGTATAAAGTACAACCTTAAAATAACTATATTATTATTGTACATTACATCATTATAATAACTATATTATTATTGTACATTACATCGTTATAATAACTATATTATTATTGTACATTACATCATTATAATAACTATATTATTGTACATTACATCGTTATAATAACTACATTATTATTCTACATTACATCATTATAATAACTATGATTATTGTACATTACATCATTATAATAACTATGATTATTGTACATTACATCATTATAATAACTATGATTATTGTACATTACATCATTATAATAACTATATTATTATTGTACATTACATCGTTATAATAACTATATTATTATTGTACATTACATCATAATAACTATATTATTATTGTACATTACATCATTATAATAACTATTTTATTATTGTACATTACATCATTAAAATAACTATATTATTATTGTACATTACATCATTAAAATAACTATATTATTATTCAGAATCAGAAGTACTTTATTAATCCCAGAGGGGAAATTAAGATTTTCCGCACAATCCCATTCAAGATCAGACAAACATTACAGGGAGACAGAACAGGATCAAACATTACAGGGAGACAGAACAGGATCAAACATTACAGGGAGACAGAACATGATCAAATATTACAGGGAGACATAACAGGATCAAACATTACAGGGAGACAGAACAGGATCAAACATTACAGGGAGACAGAACAGGATCAAACATTACAGGGAGACAGAACATGATCAAATATTACAGGGAGACAGAACAGGATCGAACATTTTCAGGGAGACAGAACAGGATCAAACATTACAGGGAGACAGAACAGGATCAAACATTACAGGGAGACAGAACAGGATCAAACATTTTCAGGGAGACAGAACAGGATCAAAAATTTTCAGGGAGACAGAACAGGATCAAACATTTTCAGGGAGACAGAACATGATCAAACATTACAGGGAGACAGAACATGATCAAACATTACTGGGAGACACAACAGGATCAAACATTACAGGGAGACAGAAAAGGATCAAACATTACAGGGAGACAGAACAAGATCAAACATTACAGGGAGACAGAACATGATCAAACATTACAGGGAGACAGAACAGGATCAAACATTACAGGGAGACAGAACAAGATCAAACATTACAGGGAGACAGAACAGGATCAAACATTTTCAGGGAGACAGAACAGGATCAAACATTTTCAGGGAGACAGAACATGATCAAATATTACAGGGAGACAGAACATGATCAAACATTACATGGAGACAGAACATGATCAAACATTACTGGGAGACCGAACAGGATCAAACATTACAGGGAGACAGAACAGGATCAAATATTACAGGGAGACAGAACAGGATCAAACATTACAGGGAGACAGAACAGGATCAAACATTACAGGGAGACAGAACAGGATCAAACATTACAGGGAGACAGAACAGGATCAAACATTACAGGGAGACAGAACATGATCAAATATTACAGGGAGACAGAACAGGATCGAACATTTTCAGGCAGACAGAACAGGATCAAACATTACAGGGAGACAGAACAAGATCAAACATTACAGGGAGACAGAACATGATCAAACATTACAGGGAGACAGAACAGGATCAAACATTACAGGGAGACAGAACAAGATCAAACATTACAGGGAGACAGAACAGGATCAAACATTTTCAGGGAGACAGAACAGGATCAAACATTTTCAGGGAGACAGAACATGATCAAATATTACAGGGAGACAGAACATGATCAAACATTACATGGAGACAGAACATGATCAAACATTACAGGGAGACAGAACATGATCAAACATTACAGGGAGACAGAACATGATCAAACATTACAGGGAGACAGAACAGGATCAAATATTACAGGGAGACAGAACAGGATCAAACATTACAGGGAGACAGAACAGGATCAAATATTACAGGGAGACAGAACAGGATCAAACATTTTCAGGGAGACAGAACATGATCAAACATTACAGGGAGACAGAACATGATCAAACATTACTGGGAGACACAACAGGATCAAACATTACAGGGAGACAGAAAAGGATCAAACATTACAGGGAGACAGAACAGGATCAAACATTACAGGGAGACAGAACAAGATCAAACATTACAGGGGGACAGAACAGGATCAAACATTACAGGGAGACAGAACATGATCAAACATTACAGGGAGACAGAACATGATCAAACATTACAGGGAGACAGAACATGATCAAACATTACTGGGAGACACAACAGGATCAAACATTACAGGGAGACAGAAAAGGATCAAACATTACAGGGAGACAGAACAGGATCAAACATTACAGGGAGACAGAACAGGATCAAACATTACAGGGAGACAGAACAGGATCAAACATTACAGGGAGACAGAACATGATCAAATATTACAGGGAGACAGAACAGGATCGAACATTTTCAGGCAGACAGAACAGGATCAAACAGTACAGGGAGACAGAACAAGATCAAACATTACATGGAGACAGAACATGATCAAACATTACAGGGAGACAGAACATGATCAAACATTACAGGGAGACAGAACATGATCAAACATTACAGGGAGACAGAACAGGATCAAACATTACAGGGAGACAGAACAGGATCAAATATTACAGGGAGACAGAACAGGATCAAACATTACAGGGAGACAGAACAGGATCAAACATTACAGGGAGACAGAACAAGATCAAACATTACAGGGGGACAGAACAGGATCAAACATTACAGGGAGACAGAACATGATCAAACATTACAGGGAGACAGAACATGATCAAATATTACAGGGAGACAGAACAGGATCGAACATTTTCAGGGAGACAGAACAGGATCAAACATTACAGGGAGACAGAACAAGATCAAACATTACAGGGAGACAGAACATGATCAAACATTACAGGGAGACAGAACAGGATCAAACATTACAGGGAGACAGAACAGGATCAAACATTACAGGGAGACAGATCAAGATCAAACATTACAGGGAGACAGAACAGGATCAAACATTTTCAGGGAGACAGAACAGGATCAAACATTTTCAGGGAGACAGAACATGATCAAATATTACAGGGAGACAGAACATGATCAAACATTACATGGAGACAGAACATGATCAAACATTACTGGGAGACCGAACAGGATCAAACATTACAGGGAGACAGAACATGATCAAACATTACAGGGGGACAGAACAGGATCAAACATTACAGGGAGACAGAACATGATCAAACATTACAGGGAGACAGAACATGATCAAATATTACAGGGAGACAGAACAGGATAGAACATTTTCAGGGAGACAGAACAGGATCAAACATTACAGGGAGACAGAACAAGATCAAACATTACAGGGAGACAGAACATGATCAAACATTACAGGGAGACAGAACATGATCAAACATTACAGGGGGACAGAACAGGATCAAACATTACAGGGAGACAGAACAGGATCAAACATTACAGGGAGACAGAACAGGATCAAACATTTTCAGGGAGACAGAACATGATCAAATATTACAGGGAGACAGAACATGATCAAACATTACATGGAGACAGAACATGATCAAACATTACTGGGAGACAGAACAGGATCAAACATTACAGGGAGACAGAACAGGATCAAACATTACAGGGGGACAGAACAGGATCAAACATTACAGGGAGACAGAACATGATCAAACATTACAGGGGGACAGAACAGGATCAAACATTACAGGGAGACAGAACAGGATCAAACATTACAGGGAGACAGAACAGGATCAAACATTGCAGGGAGACAGAACAGGATCAAACATTTTCAGGGAGACAGAACAGGATCAAACATTACAGGGGGACAGAACAGGATCAAACATTACAGGGAGACAGAACAGGATCAAATATTACAGGGAGACAGAACAGGATCAAACATTACAGGGAGACAGAACAGGATCAAACATTACAGGGGGACAGAACAGGATCAAACATTACAGGGAGACAGAACATGATCAAACATTACAGGGGGACAGAACAGGATCAAACATTACAGGGAGACAGAACAAGATCAAACATTACAGGGGGACAGAACAGGATCAAACATTACAGGGAGACAGAACAGGATCACATATTACAGGGGGACAGAACAGGATCAAACATTACAGGGAGACAGAACAGGATCAAACATTACAGGGGGACAGAACAGGATCAAACATTACAGGGAGACAGAACATGATCAAACATTACAGGGGGACAGAACAGGATGAAACATTACAGGGAGACAGAAAAGGATCAAACATTACAGGGAGACAGAACATGATCAAACATTACAGGGGGACAGAACAGGATCAAACATTACAGGGAGACAGAACAGGATAAAACATTACAGGGAGACAGAACAGGATAAAACATTACAGGGAGACAGAACAGGATCGCTGACGGGTCTGACGACTTCCGGCGACCCTTACCATAAAAAGGTGAGAAACCGGTAAAGGTTGGGGTGGGGGGGGGGGGGGAGTAAAAAAAATATTCAGTCAAAGGCTGGACTTCAGGGAGGGGGTACAGACTGAGGCCAATGGAAAAAAAAACCTCATGGCCATAGCACACATAAACATTTTACATAGAACCAACAAAACTTGCAACAGAGGGGAGGTATGCTGGATGCTGCTGTATAAGTGCTAGTCAGCCATCCATCGCCCCTAAGAGGAATCAAGGTGTGCTGAAGGCGTGCAACTATTACCTCATGATATTAACTTTATTATTATTCATTAATCTCTCATGATTACTATTTTATCACATAATCTCTAACTATTATTATTACATATCTCATGATAACTATATTATTATTACATACCGTATTTCCTTGAATAGCCGCAGGGGCGTTAATTAATTTAAAACCTCCTGTCACTCCTGCGTTTACCGGAAACCGGCGGGATGGCCGTGCATGCGGTAATTATTTTAAAACCTCTTCTCACTCCGGCGTTTACCAAAAGGAATGCGGTAAATTTAGGCGTGCGCTTTGAGTGTGATGTAAGCATACCATCATGAAAAGCACATTTAATTAAAAAAAACGTTATTATGGTCTTACCTGTACTTATAAATGGAGTCCATTTGCAGCTCCTTCTGACCAAAAGCATCGATAACTTGTTTATAGAAGTCTTCATTATTTCCTTTTTTCCGTTTTAAAAGTCTCTGTCTCAATGGAGATATTCCTTTAATTATTACCTCCTGCTTCCATTGAAAGTCCAGTTTAGAAAACTGTTTTATTTTAGATACCCTCCTTGTTAAAAGGAAGAGATAAAAATCTCTTGCTGCGTGTGTTCACTTCTTCTGCAGTACCGGAAGTCGCAAGAAGGATCACTAGCGCGGCAGCGCCCTCTACCACCAGGAGGCGGGAGTCATTTAATGACTTATACAGTATTTCACACACGCAGCTACGGTATATTAATAAAACATAGCTGCTTACTGTTCTCTTTAGCATACTGTACCGGTATTCAATAGCTTGGACCTTAAATCCAACTGAATAGCTCTTTATCTTTTTTCCTTTGTGCGATTGTAAACTACTGAAAGCAGCTTCCTCCATTTTGAAAATGAGGACAGATGCGTCACTCGTGACGTAACGAATTTGACCCGGTGGAAGTTCTAGCCATATGCTAAATATTTTGCGAAACGAGTTTGACCCGGTGAAAATTATAGACATGCGATAATAAAATTAATATTTTGCGAAACGAATTTGATCCAGCTTCAATAATAAACCGGCGATAAGGCCAAGCATGCGTTAATTATTTTGAGAAACGAGTTTGACCCGGCAGTAATTCTAGACGTGCGAATACTATATTCCCTGCGCCAATTCAAGGAAATACGGTAATCTCTCATGATTACTATTTTATTACATAATCTCTAACTATTATTATTACATATCTCATGATAACTATATTATTATTAATCTCTCATGATATCTATTATTTTATTAATCCCTAATTATTATTACATAATATCTCATGATAATTAACATTATTACTTAATCTCTCATGATAACTATTAATTTATTAGATCATCTCTAATTATTATTACATAATATCTCATAATTAACATATGATTATTACTTCATCTCTCATGATAACTATTTTATTACATGATATCTCATGATAATTAACATATTATTACTTAATCTCTCATGATAACCATTACTTTATTACATCATCTCTATCTATTAATACATATCTCATGATAACTTTATTATTATTATTACTTAATCTCTCATGATAACTATTTTATTAATCTCTAATTATTTTACATAATATCTCATGATAATAACCATATTATTATTACTTAATCTCTCATGATAATCATTATTTTATTACATAATCTCTAACTATTATTACATATCTCATGATAACTATCATTACTTAATCTCTCATTATTACTATTTTATTACATAATTTCATATAATTTATTATTACATAATCTCTCATGATAACTATATTATTACATAATATCTCATGATAATAACTACATTATTACATATCTCAATTATACTCTTACATAATATCTCATGATAATAACTATATCATTACATAATATCTGATGATGATAATAACTATTACATAATATCTCATGGTAATTATATTATTAGTACTTATTATCTCATAATAACTATTATTACATAACTCATGATAATACCTATATTATTACATATCTCATAATAACTACTATTACATAATATATAACTATATTATTACATAATATGAATACTATATTATTAGTAATTATCTCATAACTATTATTACATAACTCATGATAATAACTATATTATTACATAACTCATAACTATTTTATTACATAACTCATAATAACTATATTATTACATAACTCATGGTAATAACTGTATTATTACATAACTCATGATAATAACTATATTATTACATAACTCATAATAACTATATTATTACATAACTCATGGTAATAACTGTATTATTACATAACTCATGATAATAACTATATTATTACATAACTCATGATAATAACTATATTATTACATAACTCATAATAATAACTATATTATTACATAACTCATAATAACTATATTATTACATAACTCATGGTAATAACTGTATTATTACATAACTCATGATAATAACTATATTATTACATAACTAATGATAATAACTATATTATTATATAACTCATAATAACTATATTATTACATAACTCATGGTAATAACTAATATTACATAACTCATGATAATAACTATATTATTACATAACTCATAATAACTTTATTATTACATAACTCATGGTAATAACTGTATTATTACATAACTCATAATAATAACTATATTATTACATAACTCATGATAATAACTATGTTATTACATAACTCATAATAACTATATTATTACATAACTCATAATAACTATATTATTACATAACTCATGGTAATAACTGTATTATTACATAACTCATAATAATAACTATATCATCATTATAACTCATGATAATGACTATATTATTGCATAACTCATAATAACTATATTATTACATAACTCATGGTAATAACTGTATTATTACATAACTCATGATAATAACTATATTATTACATAACTCATGATAATAACTATATTATTACATAACTCATGGTAATAACTATTTTATTACATAACTCATGGTAATAACTGTATTATTACATAACTCATGATAATAACTATATTATTACATAACTCATGATAATAACTATATTATTACATAACTCATGATAATAACTATAGTATTACATAACTCATGGTAATAACTGTATTATTACATAACTCATGATAATAACTATATTATTACATAACTCATGATAATAACTATATTATTGCATAACTCATAATAACTATATTATTACATAACTCATGGTAATAACTGTATTATTACATAACTCATGATAATAACTATATTATTACATAACTCATGATAATAACTATATTATTACATAACTCATGGTAATAACTATTTTATTACATAACTCATGGTAATAACTGTATTATTACATAACTCATGATAATAACTATATTATTACATAACTCATGATAATAACTATATTATTACATAACTCATGATAATAACTATAGTATTACATAACTCATGGTAATAACTGTATTATTACATAACTCATGATAATAACTATATTATTACATAACTCATGATAATAACTATATTATTACATAACTCATAATAATAACTATATTATTACATAACTCATAATAACTATATTATTACATAACTCATGATAATAACTGTATTATTACATAACTAATGATAATAACTATATTATTACATAACTCATAATAACTATATTATTACATAACTCATGGTAATAACTGTATTATTACATAACTCATAATAATAACTATATTATTACATAACTCATGATAATAACTATATTATTACATAACTCATAATAACTATATTATTACATAACTCATAATAACTATATTATTACATAACTCATGGTAATAACTGTATTATTACATAACTCATAATAATAACTATATCATCATTATAACTCATGATAATGACTATATTATTACATAACTCATAATAACTATATTATTACATAACTCATGGTAATAACTGTATTATTACATAACTCATGATAATAACTATATTATTACATAACTCATGATAATAACTATATTATTACATAACTCATGGTAATAACTATTTTATTACATAACTCATGGTAATAACTGTATTATTACATAACTCATGATAATAACTATATTATTACATAACTCATGATAATAACTATATTATTACATAACTCATGATAATAACTATAGTATTACATAACTCATGGTAATAACTGTATTATTACATAACTCATGATAATAACTATATTATTACATAACTCATGATAATAACTATATTATTACATAACTCATAATAATAACTATATTATTACATAACTCATAATAACTATATTATTACATAACTCATGATAATAACTGTATTATTACATAACTCATGATAATAACTATATTATTACATAACTAATGATAATAACTATATTATTACATAACTCATAATAACTATATTATTACATAACTCATGGTAATAACTAATATTACATAACTCATGATAATAACTATATTATTACATAACTCATAATAACTATATTATTACATAACTCATGGTAATAACTGTATTATTACATAACTCATAATAATAACTATATTATTACATAACTCATGATAATAACTATATTATTACATAACTCATAATAACTATATTATTACATAACTCATAATAACTATATTATTACATAACTCATGGTAATAACTGTATTATTACATAACTCATAATAATAACTATATCATCATTATAACTCATGATAATGACTATATTATTACATGACTCATAATAACTATATTATTACATAACTCATGGTAATAACTGTATTATTACATAACTCATGATAATAACTATATTATTACATAACTCATGATAATAACTATATTATTACATAACTCATGATAATAACTATATTATTACATAGCTCATGGTAATAACTATTTTATTACATAACTCATGGTAATAACTGTATTATTACATAACTCATGATAATAACTATATTATTACATAACTCATGATAATAACTATATTATTACATAACTCATGGTAATAACTATAGTATTACATAACTCATGGTAATAACTATATTATTACATAACTCATGATAATAACTATATTATTACATAACTCATGGTAATAACTATATTATTACATAACTCATGGTAATAACTATAATATTACATAACTCGTGGTAATAACTATAGTATTACATAACTCGTGATAATAACTATAATATTACATCATATCTGACAATAAATATATGTGAGTGTCCTTATCTGGATCAGCTGCGTCCATACTTTTGTCAAATATAATTCATGTTTTTTTCACTCAGCAATGATTATTGCAACAACAAAAATCATAAAACGTATGTCATATTTTTTTAAATACTAATATGGTTATAAAAATTAAAAAAATAGTCATTTCTGTTCATTATTGCCGCCAAATAAAAGGCAACACGTGGCAACTAAGAACTCGGCCAGCAGAGGGCGCCATTGTTGCATAGAATTATATCGGAAGCGTCCATCGAGAGTCCTTCTTTCCTTTTATGGACTTCCGCCTCCTGTCGCCTTCGACGTTGACCTTCTCCACGGAGCAAGAAGCCTATTAATCTTCCAGGCGGGGTTATTCATTTATTTATTATTATTATTATTATTATTATTATTACTATTATTATTAGATTTATTCAACATTGATTACCTTTGGAACACTGTCACTTCCTGTTTCCTGTGTCCCCCTTTCAGCCCGTCTTCCGTGTCTCTCTCTCTTTAGCTCCGCCTCTCCGCGCCTGCGCTCTGAGTCCCCCCTCGCCTGTGAACCCTGACTGCGTCATTGTCATCTGGAGTGCTTAGTGATTGTGCCTAATGAAGCTTTTTGTCGCCTAGCAACGAGGCGCGGGTCACGCTGTGTCACGCGCCTCACTTAATCACGTGACTGCGCGTGCATATGGACGATAATGAAACAAAGGTGGCGGATCGGCGTCGTCAGGCCTTATTTGGGGGCACAATCCCCTTTAAATAATTTGGTGTGACTTTTTTTGGACAAAAACAATGACGATAAAATCAATATAAATACGCAGGAATATGAGTTTGAATAAATAATAACATATCCCTTCTGTTTGATTGACCATACGGAAAACCTTAGCAGGCAGCAGCAGCGGTTTAGTGCGTCCACGTCCTGCTGTTTTACGGAAGTAAACGTGTTTCAATTGTATTTATATATATATATATATATATATATTTTTTTTTTTAATTTTCTAAAATGCTGCATTTACAAACAATCGAGAAATAATAATAATAATAATAATAATAATCAAAATAAGTACAAAAACCCTACAAATCAGCACCAGGGGGTTGTCAGCTAAACAATCTTGATATGATATCTACATTATTAAATATGCCATGATAATAACTATGTTATTACATAATATCTCATGATAATAATAATTATTACGTACTTCATGATAGTAACTATATTATTTTTATACATGTCATGATAATTATTACATAATATCTCATGATAACTATATTAAATATGTCATGATAATAACTATTATTATTACAAAATGTATCATGATAATAACTATTATAACATCATATCTCATAATAACTATTATTAAATCATATCTCATGATAATAACTATATTATTATTACATAATATCCCATGATAATAACTATATCATTATTACATAATATCTAATGATAATAACTATATTATTACATAATATCTCATGTAATAACTATAGTATTATTTCATAATAGCTCATAATAATAACTATATTATAACATAATATCTCATGATAACTATATTATTACATAATATCTCATAATAACTATTATTAAATAATATCATCTCATGGTATTAACTATATTATTACATAATATCTCATGTAATAACTATTATTATTACATAATATCTCATGTAATAACTATATTATTATTACATAATATCTCATGATAATAACTATTATTATTACATAATGTCTCATGTAATAACTATATTATTATTACATAATATCTCATGATAATAACTATTATTATTACATAATATCTCATGTAATAACTATTATCATTACATAATATCTCATGTAATAACTATATTATTATTACATAATATCTCATGATAATAACTATTATTATTACATAATATCTCATGTAATAACTATTATTATTACATAATATCTCATGTAATAACTATATTATTATTACATAATATCTCATGATAATAACTATTATTATTACATAATATCTCATGTAATAACTATTATTATTACATAATATCTCATGTAATAACTATATTATTATGACATAATATCTCATGTATTAACTGTATTATTACATAATATCTCATGATAACTATTATTACATAATATTTCATGTAATAACTATATTATTACATAATATATCATGATAATAACTATATTATTACATGATATCTCATGATAATAACTATATTATTACATAATATCTCATGATAATAACTATTATTATTACATAATATCTCATGATAATAACTATTATTATATTAACTATTATTATTACATAATATCTCATGATAATAACTATTACTATTACATAATATCTCATGATAATAACTATTATTATATTAACTATTATCATTACATAATATCTCATGTAATAACTATTATCATTACATAATATCTCATGTAATAATTATATTATTATTACATAATATCTCATGATAATAACTATTATTATATTAACTATTATCATTACATATTATCTCATGTAATAACTATTATCATTACATAATATCTCATGTAATAACTATATTATTATTATTACATAATATCTCATAATATCAATAATAATAATAACTATTGTGATTTAGGGCTATATAAATAAACATTGATTGATTGATTGATTGATTGATTGATTGATTGATTGATTATTACATAATATCTCATGATAATAACTGTATTATTACATAATATCTCATGTAATAACTATTATTATTACATAATATATCATGTAATAACTATATTATTATTACATAATATTTCATGTAATAACTATATTATTACATAATATCTCATGATAATAACTATGTTATTACATAATATCTCATGTAATAACTATTATTATTACATAATATCTCATGATAATAACTATTATTATTACATAATATCTCATGTAATAACTATATTATTATGACATAATATCTCATGTAATAACTGTATTATTACATAATATCTCATGATAACTATTATTACATAATATTTCATGTAATAACTATTATTACATAATATCTCATGATAATAACTATATTATTACATAATATCTCATGATAATAACTATATTATTACATAATATCTAATGATAATAACTATATTATTACATAATATCTCATGATAATAACTATATTATTACATGATATCTCATGATAATAACTATATATTACATAATATCTCATGATAATAACTATATTATTACATAATATCTCATGATAATAACTATATTATTACATGATATCTCATGATAATAACTATATTATTACATAATATCTAATGATAATAACTATATTATTACATAATATCTCATGATAATAACTATATTATTACATGATATCTCATGATAATAACTATATATTACATAATATCTCATGATAATAACTATATTTTTACATAATATCTCATGATAATAACTATATTATTACATGATATCTCATGATAATAACTATATTATTACATAATATCGCATGATAATAACTATATTATTACATAATATCTGATGATAATAACTATATTATTACATGATATCGCATGATAATAACTATATTATTACATAATATCTCATGATAATAACTATATTATTACATAATATCGCATGATAATAACTATATTATTACATAATATCTCATGATAATAACTATATTATTACATAATATCTCATGATAATAACTATATTATTACATGATATCTCATGATAATAACTATATAATAGTTATTATCAATCTTGCAAGTGCAACAATTGTGATTTGAAGATTGAAACACATTTAGGTGGAAATCCAGCCTCCGTTTTCCATGCAAGAATGTTTTCTTCCAGCAGAACCGCCTGTGTTGTCAGGTCAACTGTGCAGGTTGTATACACTGCTGTCATCTGTGACACATTACAAGTTGTATACACTGCTGTCATCTGTGACACATTACAAGTTGTATACACTGCTGTCATCTGTGACACGTTACAAGTTGTATACACTGCTGTCATCTGTGACACATTACAAGTTGTATACACTGCTGTCATCTGTGACACATTACAAGTTGTATACACTGCTGTCATCTGTGACACGTTACAAGTTGTATACACTGCTGTCATCTGTGACACGTTACAAGTTGTATACACTGCTGTCATCTGTGACACATTACAAGTTGTATACACTGCTGTCATCTGTGACACGTTACAAGTTGTATACACTGCTGTCATCTGTGACACGTTACAAGTTGTATACACTGCTGTCATCTGTGACACGTTACAAGTTGTATACACTGCTGTCATCTGTGACACGTTACAAGTTGTATACACTGCTGTCATCTGTGACACATTACAAGTTGTATACACTGCTGTCATCTGTGACACGTTACAAGTTGTATACACTGCTGTCATCTGTGACACGTTACAAGTTGTATACACTGCTGTCATCTGTGACACGTTACAAGTTGTATACACTGCTGTCATCTGTGACACGTTACAAGTTGTATACACTGCTGTCATCTGTGACACGTTACAAGTTGTATACACTGCTGTCATCTGTGACACATTACAAGTTGTATACACTGCTGTCATCTGTGACACGTTACAAGTTGTATACACTGCTGTCATCTGTGACACGTTACAAGTTGTATACACTGCTGTCATCTGTGACACGTTACAAGTTGTATACACTGCTGTCATCTGTGACACGTTACAAGTTGTATACACTGCTGTCATCTGTGACACGTTACAAGTTGTATACACTGCTGTCATCTGTGACACGTTACAAGTTGTATACACTGCTGTCATCTGTGACACGTTACAAGTTGTATACACTGCTGTCATCTGTGACACGTTACAAGTTGTATACACTGCTGTCATCTGTGACACGTTACAAGTTGTATACACTGCTGTCATCTGTGACACATTACAAGTTGTATACACTGCTGTCATCTGTGACACGTTACAAGTTGTATACACTGCTGTCATCTGTGACACGTTACAAGTTGTATACACTGCTGTCATCTGTGACACGTTACAAGTTGTATACACTGCTGTCATCTGTGACACGTTACAAGTTGTATACACTGCTGTCATCTGTGACACGTTACAAGTTGTATACACTGCTGTCATCTGTGACACGTTACAAGTTGTATACACTGCTGTCATCTGTGACACGTTACAAGTTGTATACACTGCTGTCATCTGTGACACGTTACAAGTTGTATACACTGCTGTCATCTGTGACACGTTACAAGTTGTATACACTGCTGTCATCTGTGACACGTTACAAGTTGTATACACTGCTGTCATCTGTGACACGTTACAAGTTGTATACACTGCTGTCATCTGTGACACGTTACAAGTTGTATACACTGCTGTCATCTGTGACACGTTACAAGTTGTATACACTGCTGTCATCTGTGACACGTTACAAGTTGTATACACTGCTGTCATCTGTGACACGTTACAAGTTGTATACACTGCTGTCATCTGTGACACGTTACAAGTTGTATACACTGCTGTCATCTGTGACACATTACAAGTTGTATACACTGCTGTCATCTGTGACACTTTACAAGTTGTATACACTGCTGTCATCTGTGACACGTTACAAGTTGTATACACTGCTGTCATCTGTGACATGTTGCAAGTTGGTATACACTGCTGTCATCTGTGACACCTAATTCTAATTATATATGTATATATATATATATATATATATATATATATATATATATATATATATATATATATATATATATATATATATATATATATATATATATATATATATATATATATATCCATCCATCCATCCATCCATCCATCTTCTTCCGCTTATCCGAGGTCGGGTCGCGGGGGCAGCAGCTTAAGCAGGGAAGCCCAGACTTCCCTCTCCCCAGTCACTTCGTCCAGCTCCTCCCGGGGGATCCCGAGGCGTTCCCAGGACAGCCGGGAGACATAGTCTTCCCAACGTGTCCTGGGTCTTCCCCGTGGCCTCCTACCGGTCGGACGTGCCCTAAACACCTCCCTAGGGAGGCGTTCGGGTGGCATCCTGACCAGATGCCCGAACCACCTCATCTGGCTCCTCTCGATGTGGAGGAGCAGTGGCTTTACTTTGAGCTCCCCCCGGATGGCAGAGCTTCTCACCCTATCTCTAAGGGAGAGCCCCGCCACCCGGCGGAGGAAACTAATTTCGACCGCTTGTACCCGTGATCTTGTCCTTTCGGTCATAACCCAAAGCTCATGACCATAGGTGAGGATGGGAACGTAGATCGACCGGTAAATTGAGAGCTTTGCCTTCCGGGTCAGCTCCTCCTTCACCACAACGGATCGATACAGCGCCCGCATTACTGAAGACGCCGCACCGATCCGCCTGTCGATCTCACGATCCACTCTTCCCTCACTCGTGAACAAGACTCCGAGGTACTTGAACTCCTCCACTTGGGGCAGGGTTTCCTCCGCAACCCGGAGATGGCACTCCACCCTTTTCCGGGCGAGAACCATGGATTCGGACTTGGAGGTGCTGATTCTCATCCCAGTCGCTTCACACTCAGCTGCGAACCGATCCAGTGAGAGCTGAAGATCCTGGCCAGATGAAGCCATCAGGACCACATCATCTGCAAAAAGCAGAGACCTAATCCTGCAGCCGCCAAACCAGATCCCCTCAACGCCTTGACTGCGCCTAGAAATTCTGTCCATAAAAGTTATGAACAGAATGGGTGACAAAGGGCAGCCTTGGCGGAGTCCAACCCTCACTGGAAACGTGTCCGACTTACTGCCGGCAATGCGGACCAAACTCTGGCACTGATCATACAGGGAGCGGACCGCCACAATCAGACAGTCCGATACCCCATACTCTCTGAGCACTCCCCACAGGACTTCCCGAGGGACACGGTCGAATGCCTTCTCCAAGTCCACAAAACACATGTAGACTGGTTGGGCAAACTCCCATGCACCCTCAAGGACCCTGCCGAGAGTATAGAGCTGGTCCACAGTTCCACGACCAGGACGAAAACCACACTGTTCCTCCTGAATCCGAGGTTCGACTATCCGGCGTAGCCTCCTCTCCAGCACACCTGAATAGACCTTACCGGGAAGGCTGAGGAGTGTGATCCCACGATAGTTAGAACACACCCTCCGGTTCCCCTTCTTAAAGAGAGGAACCACCACCCCGGTCTGCCAATCCAGAGGTACCGCCCCCGATGTCCACGCGATGCTGCAGAGTCTTGTCAACCAAGACAGCCCCACAGCATCCAGAGCCTTAAGGAACTCCGGGCGGATCTCATCCTGCCACCGAGGAGCTTTTTAACTACCTCAGCAACCTCAGCCCCAGAAATAGGAGAGCCCACCACAGATTCCCCAGGCACTACTTCCTCATAGGAAGACGTGTTGGTGGGATTGAGGAGGTCTTCGAAGTATTCCCTCCACCGATCCACGCAGTCGAGGTCAGCAGAACACCATCCTCACCATACACGGTGTTGATAGTGCACTGCTTCCCCTTCCTGAGGCGGCGGATGGTGGTCCAGAATTGCTTCGAAGCCGTCCGGAAGTCGTTTTCCATGGCTTCCCCGAACTCCTCCCATGTCCGAGTTTTAGCCTCCGCGACCGCCGAAGCCGCACACCGCTTGGCCTGTCGGTACCTGTCCGCTGCCTCAGGAGTCCTATGAGCCAAAAGAACCCGATAGGACTCCTTCTTCAGCTTGACGGCATCCCTCACCGCCGGTGTCCACCAACGGGTTCTAGGATTACCGCCACGACAGGCACCAACTACCTTGCGGCCACAGCTCCAATCAGCCGCCTCGACAATAGAGGTGCGGAACATGGTCCATTCGGACTCAATGTCCAGCACCTCCCTCGTGACATGTTCAAAGTTCTTCCGGAGGTGGGAATTGAAACTCTCTCTGACAGGAGACTCTGCCAGACGTTCCCAGCAAACCCTCACAATGCGTTTGGGCCTGCCAGGTCTGTCCGGCATCCTCCCCCACCATCGCAGCCAACTCACCACCAGGTGGTGATCGGTAGAAAGCTCCGCCCCTCTCTTCACCCGAGTGTCCAAAACATGAGGCCGCAAATCCGACGACACAACTACAAAGTCGATCATGGAACTGCGGCCTAGGGTGTCCTGGTGCCAAGTGCACATATGGACACCCTTATGTTTGAACATGGTGTTTGTTATGGACAATCTGTGACGGGCACAAAAGTCCAATAACAACACACCGCTCGGGTTCAGATCCGGGCGGCCATTCTTCCCAATCACGCCTCTCCAGGTTTCACTGTCGCTGCCAACATGAGCATTGAAGTCCCCCAGTAGAACGAGGGAATCACCCGGGGGAGCACCCTCAAGTACTCCCTCGAGT